>NW_027551569.1:1078140-1261489 GCF_008692635.1 Crocuta crocuta | reverse complement strand
TTTTTTTTTTTTTTTTTTTTTTTTTTTTTTTTTTTTTTTTTGAGAGATAGAGCACAAATGAGCCAGGGAGAAGGGCAAAGTGAGAGAGAGAAGGAATCTTAATCTCCATGCTAAACATGGAGTCTGACATGGGGCTTGATCTCATGATCATGATCCTGAGATCATGGACCCTTAACTGACTGAGCCACCCCGGTGCCCCTGAATTTGTATTTCGTCAGAGTAACCATGCCAGCTGGGGCAGCTTGTCTGGTCTGCAGATACCTGATTCCAGCTCAGTGTCCAGGCTCCTGCAAGCCTGAAGCTGTCTCGTCTCCCGTGGCCCCCTCTCACTTTGCAGGTGAAATGCCAAGTCAGTTTCATTAGTAGCGTCAGTCTGTTTCCCAGTTTAGTATGCTTTCTACTCATCAAATGGGGGGGGAGGGGTGCTGAGGGTGTGGACAAATATCTCTAAGGCTAAGGACTCAAATGTCATGATCTAATGGCTGTTAAGCAGTTGAGAAGGAAGCAGAGGCACAGGACAATGGAAGGAAATAAGTAATCGGAACGTTCCTTAATAGTAGGATTTAAGCCTTCATTTCTCTTCCTTTGCCTCTCTCTCCCCAACCTGGGAACTCTCTTCTGTCACTTTGCTGATGCCCCACGCTGTCTGGGGTGTACGCTGGCAGATTAAATGCCTGCCTCAATGCCGGCTCTTTTGAACAAGCCAATTTCTCTCTTCTTCACTCTTACTAAGAATGAACAAATGTTTCTCCGAAGAAAAAGCCCAGAATCTAGTCAGATGATTAAATAAACCTAATGTATGCTCAACTACTGATCTGCTGGTTTGTGAAAACAAGGCACACAGGGCATCACTATTAACACTGGTCATTTAAGTGTCCATTTTATTTGAAATCCAATGAAGGGAAACAAAACAATAAGGACTATCTTATTTCTTTTTAGTTCTGCTAGATGGTCTCCTTTAAACACCATTTTAAAAATAATAAATAAAGCAGTTTTTGGAGTTAAAAGTCCTAGGATAAGACCCAGGATTGCCTCTGTGTAACAGACCAGTCACCTACTCTTGCTGAATGTGTCTTCGTTGTTTTGTCTGAAAAATGAAGATGACTGTTACCTGCTTCATAGAAGTCAGCACCCCCACCCCCTCGCTGGTAGAACTATCTTGAGTGATCAGTATACCCAGTCCTGTCTTACCCTTTAAATCTCCAAGCCTGGCCCTTTCTAATCAATAAGCTTCAAGATCCTCAAATATTTCTCTTCACATCTAAAAAGCCGCACTCTGTAGAAGAGCGTATTTGAAGATTTAAGCAGACAATCTGGCACTGCATATATATTTTTAAAACCTTTATACAGATATGCATTCCTTTGCTTTCTTTTTAAGTTGGGGAATTTTTTATGCCTTCTTTTTAAGTTTGTTTATTAATTTTGATAGAGACTGAGAGAGAGGTAGAATCCCAAGCAGGCTCAGCATAGAGCCTGACTTGAGGCTCCGACTCACCAAACTGAGAGGTTATGACCTGAACCAAAATCAAGAGTTGGACCCTTAACCAACCGAGCCACCAGGTGCCTCTTATTTTTTAATTTTAAACATGATAAAATAAGTGAAAATTACACATTCCTAAGCTTCCAGACCTATCTACCAGAGATGACCACAATTAACACTGTGCTCTGTGCTTAAAGAATTTTATTTATGCTTATTGTATTCTTTTGGGCAGGCTAATTACTGTAAGAAATAGACAAAAATAAAAATATGTAACAGCCCCATGATAAGTGTCCCTGCTCCCGGGACAGGGCTGGGTGAAGGAGTGGGTGTGTGGTCAGCTCTCCTCCATGCGGTCACCCAGGGACCCGGGCACCTGCCACTGCCAGCTCTTGTCCAGACTCGCTCTGGACCTACCCCAACCTGCTGTGCCACAATGCCATACGTGTTTTCTTTCTCTTGGGGTCCCCAGCTTCCTGGCAACATAGCAGCTTCCTACACTCTTCAGCTAATAATTGCTCTTAACACAAAGTTGTGTGATTCAAGTTCACCCTCTCATGCATGCTTGGAACTCATTCAAATTCAGACTCCTCTTTCACCTCCTTGCTCTTATCAGAGGCTCATGAGTGCTTACCTCCACTCCTCTCTGCTTTCGGTCATTGAAAAGGTAATACCAGCTGCATCCGCTTCTCACATATGTCTCCATTTAGCTAAGCTGGCAGTTCGTGCCCCTCCCCCTTCTGTGCTGCAGGAGGGTTTTTATTTTTTCTATTTTTGAAAATAACTGACATGTAACACTGTGTAAGGTGAAGGTGTACGATGTGTTGATTGGACCCACTTATTTATTGCAAAATGATTACCACCATAGCATTAGCTAACACATCCATCCTGTCACATAATAGCCATTTCTTTTTTGTGGCGATGACATTTAAGATCTCTCTTGGCAACTTTCAAGTATATTCCCATGCTGTCCATTAGATCCCTAGAACTTGTTAATCTTGTAAATAGATGTACGCTTTGTCCAGTATCTCCCCATCCTTCCTCAGCCCCTTTTAGCACCACTCTACTCTCTGTTTATCTGAGTTTGGCTTTTTTACTTTTATTGTTTAAGTTCATTTATTTGAGAGAGAGAGAGAGAAAGAGAAAAAGAGAGAGAACAAGTGGGAGAGGGGCAGAGAGCAGAGAGACAGAGAATCCCAAGCCTGCTCCACGCTGCCAGCACAGAGCCAAACGTGGGACTTGATGTCACGAACCTGGAGATCATGACCTGAGCCAAAATCAAGAAGTCAGTTGCTTACCAGATAGAGCTACCCAGGCACCCCTGAATTCGGCTTTTTTTATATTCCACATATAAGCGAACTCAGTATCTATTTATCTTTCTCTCAGCCAAGATTTTATTTTTTTAAGTTACTTGTGAGCATGAGCAGCTGATTGTCTTCTTACCTCAGAAAGTGGCTTCTTTCCTTTGATGTTTTCTGGAGGCAACTCTTGTCTGTCTTTCCCTTTTTGTACTCTTTGATTTCTTCTAAGAAATCCACCTCTCGTGTGTCTGTCTCCCCATCTCTCCATGCAGCCTCTCCCACCTCCTTCTGCCTTGAGTGCCGCCGTGTAGGCTCAGCCTCGTTTAACCAGCTGGGAGCCACAGCGGTTTCTCCTTTCTCTATCTCTACCCCTAAAGCTGCTTCAGCTGGTGCCTTGCACTGTGACACTCCCTTGGGCCGCCCACTCAAGTCTGGCTTGTCCAACAATACTCTCTCATGGAGGAGTTTTCCAGACTGCAAACCACACTCAGACAGTTTCCAAACTCTCCTAACTAGTTTATGTTTGACCAACAACAGTTTGAACCCTTCCCCCCAAATGGAAAGCTCTGGCAAGGAGCTTATTGCCCACCAGACACACACACACACACACACACACACACACACACACACACACAGAGAGAGAGAGAGAGAGAGAGAGAGACCGCGTGCACTTCAACTTGGAAGCATCTAACATATCTTTTAGAGGGACAAGGTGGGACAGCTATGCAATTGTGCAAGATGGTAGCCAAGCATCCCAGTTTACCCAGGACAAACAGAGCTCCAGAAACACAGGGATTTTAGTTTCAAACCAGGACAAAATTTTAAATGTGCTTAAAAGTAGCTCTTACTGGGGACACCTGGGTGGCTCGTTTGGTTAAGCCTCCAACTCTTGATTTCGGTTCAGAACATGACCTCTTGGTTCCTGTGTTCGAGCCCTGCATTAAGCTCCCTGCTGGCAGTTTGGAACCTACTTTGGATTCTCTCTCTCTGTCTCTCTGTCTCTCTCTCTCTGCCCCTCCCCAGATCACACTCTCTCTCTCTCAAAATAAATAAACTTTTTACAAGATAATTAATAAAGTGGTTCTTTCTGGAGCACTTGGGTGGCTTAGTCAGTTGAACATCCGACTTTGGCTCTGGTCATGATCTTGCAATTCTGTGAGTTTGAGCTCCACATGGGGCTCACCGCTGTCAGTGCCGAGCCCTGCTTCAGATGCTCTAGCCCCCTTCTCTCTCCTCCCCCACCAACATGTGCTCTTTCAAAAATAAAAAAATATATATTTAAAAAGAAATAGGGGCACATGGGTGGCTTCATCAGTTAAGCATCTGCCTTCGGCTAGGGTCATAGTCTCATGATCCGTGAGCTCAAGCCCCACACTGTCAGTGCAGAGCCTGCTTGGGATTCTCTCTGCCCCTCCCCCAAGCAAGTGCTCTCTTGCTCTCTCACTCTCTCTCGGAGTGAATAAATAAACTAAAATTGTTTTAAATAGATAAAGTGGTTCTTTCCAGTAGGATCAGGATCTTGATTTTGGGGTGAGGGGTTCTAAGAGTTTTGGGATATAAAGTATTGATGCTTTCTGTTGAAGCATTGATGTGTCTTTCAAGAAGTTCCAGTAATGACCAATAAAGTTATCTGGCTCTGCAAAAATTATGCTAATGAATACCATGGACCAGTAAGTTTATCTTAATAAGACAGTAAGCTGAGGTGGGGTGAGGGTTGGGTAGATGGCTTCTGTTCAGAGTTAATTCTACCCTCTCTTTCCCAAGGTCTGTTTCACACTCAACATCCTTAGTGAAATACCAAGCCTAGTGTTTTGTTGTTGTTTTCCTTTAATTTTGTATGAACACTGCAACACCTCCAACCTCAAGTCTCTGATGTCTTTCTAACTTTCAGTTCATTCAGGAGAATAACATAGTAAAAGCCTTCACTGTGTGCCCTGCAACTTGTCAAACCCCTTGTAGACATTATTTAACTTTCACAGGAGTCTTCTTAAAAAATTGTGCTATTATTATCCCTATTTTATAGATGGGGAAACTATGGTTCAAAAAGATCAAGGCACTTGCCCAAGGTTATGTAGCCAGAAAAAAGAGGCAGAGTCAACATCTGATCTGAGTTCCATCCGGCCACTCAGCAATAAGAAGGAGCAAACCACTGACATATGTTACAATGTGTATGAACTTCACAACACCATGCTAAGTGAAAGAAGCCAGATACAGAAGACTACATATGTATAATTTCATTTATATGAAACATCCAGATAGGGGAAATTTTGAGGTAGAAAGCAGATCAGTGATTCCTAGTCATGGAACACAGGGTAGGCATTAACTACAAATGGGCATACAGTCATTTGTCATTTGTCATTTAGAACAGAAATGTTCTAAAATCAGGGTGTGATGATGATTGCACAATTATATAAATTTCCTAAACTTTACCTAATTGCATGCCTGCAACACATGAATTTTATGAAAATTCTTCTTCAGTACAATTGTTTTTAAAAAGTCCAGGCCATATCCTAGGTTGTAACTCTACCAGTGGGTGTTCTGGTTATTCCTTCTAGTTGTTTCCAGCAACGAGTAGATGAAGGTTCCTTCAGGTGCCTTGGGTGCCGTCCCTTAGGGGGAAGGATTCAGGTCATACTGGGTTCTTCTGTCCTCTTCATATAAGCATAGGGAGTGCCTTTAAATTCTTTCAACCAATACACATGTGTTGAATACATTTAATTTTATGAATGAGAACCTATTGCTAACAGTCATGAATTTCACTAATGCTAACTGTGCATTTTAATTGGCATGTATATAAACCTAAGTATGTGAGTTACAGACAGATGATATCACACATGTGCTGACGTCTTAAATCACTGATATAGAAACAGAAACTCAAGTGAACTGTTAAGACACCACCTCCACTACCTCTGAAGTAGGCACTGACAGAGGAAGCTCACTGCTCCTACTGCCTCGCTGTCATCCACCATTCAGTCCGTTCAACTTCCCAGTCCAAGGCCAGGAGATGTGCTGTTAATTATAAAGATATCTGTCCTCCATGAGCAATGGAGTGGCTTTTCTATTTAAATATAAAAACGGGGGTGGGGTGGGGAGGTGAGACTGCAATTAAGAGAAAGGTCACCCATAAATTCAGATGGACTGAAACTAAGTGACGGAAACAACTGAATAGTCATTGTGTCCCTGGGAGGAGCCAGGAGGAGCTCATTGTTGATGGGACTGATTCGTGGCAGAGACAGTCCCTGGGGCACCGTGTAAATGCGTATTCTTCTCTTGAACATTTGTTAACCCTGATTCATATTGCTTTGTCTTTGATAAGACCAGAAATGGATGTTTTATGGTGAATGTGTTTCTTATCACTCTTACAGAGAGATTCGGAATACCAGAAGCTTAACTTACATAGACCCTGGTGCCCTCAAAGAGCTCCCCCTCCTGAAGTTCCTGTAAGTAGTAACTTCAATCCCATCCTACCCTCGACCTTTTTTTTTTTTTTTTTTTTTTTTGAGAGAATTATAATGCTGTTGTCAGCCAGGAGTCTCCCTAGGATGCGGTGGGGCAGGGTCATTTCACTGGTATGTGGCCCGAGACAAATCACATTCTGTGATTTATTCCCCACCCTTTCCCATCAGGGAAGGTATCAGGTGAAATGATCCACATTGGAAAAAAACTACTTAGAAGTCAGCACATAATGCTGGGACCAAGAGACTTAATCCAAGAGACATGAGGGAGAAAACACCCTTTAAATGGAGTGTAACAGAACAAAACAAAACAAAATACTCTGAGAGGCCATTGGTCACTTTTCTTAGGAAATGGGTATCACAAGGTGATATCACAAGTGACTGTTACAGAGGAAAAAAAGCCACAAAAGGCAAAATCCAATCTCTTGGGGGTTGGGGGGACAAAAATGGAAGAGACAACACTATTGCTTTCCTTTGGTGACACTTATGAGCCAGCTGTAACCTATTTGAGAGCAGGGACCACAGCACTTTCTCTCTCTATTGCATCTTTACTGCCTAGCACAGAGCAGTTACTCAATAAAAATGTGTTCGATGGATGTGTATGTGGGGACTCAGGTCCTCTAGGCACCAGCTGGAAAAACCCCTGCCTTGTTCCCTTCATCCCTGCTCACATGCATGGTAAAAGATTAGAACACAAAAACATGAGGGGAAAAAATTTAAATCAACCGTAATCCTAATACTGAGAAATAATCACAATTAACATATTAATTTGTTTCCATCTAGGGCTTTTAAATAAAAGTCTAGATCCATAAATATTTTATGAATTAAGTCTTTAAAGATGAATTGAAGTTATCCAGGAAAAGAAGGGGGAGACATAGCGAAAAAATACAAGTTGATGGAATAGCATGTTAAAGACACAAACGTATGGAACCATGTGGCTAATTTGGGACCTAACAATTGTTCAGTATTGAAGAGGTGGGAGTGAGAGATGCAGAGACAATAGAGAAAAACAGCGATGGAAGATGTGGCTGGAGGCGTATCTGGGGAGTAATAAAAACTTATGGGACAAGGCAATCACTCTTGTATGGACATTGAGTTTTAATCGATCAATAATTCTCTGCTACGCTGATCCCTCAGTAAGTGCGGGGCTCTGTGGAACATGTAGGATAATAAAACATTGTCCTTAAGCTCCAAGAAGCTTACAATCTGGTTGGGAAGATATTGTATATAAAACCAAAAAATTCCTCTCCTGCTGGAGAATAATGGTAGGTGATAAATGAGAGGTATAGGTAATTATTTGGGGTACAGGTAATTAGAGGACACATCAAAAAGAGATGGACTTGTTTGGGGTTTGAAGAAACAAGACATTCTGGTCCTAATCTTGCGTTTTCAGCCCCACTGTATGGTCCCCGCCTTAACTCCAGAGCCTTCCCCCCACCACACTATTCCACACAGACCTCTATTGCAATTGACTAGTCTGTTTGTTGTTTGTTTATTGCTCTTCAAATATTCTTTACGGAATCTGAACTCTCTCTCCTTTGCTATCTAGAATATCCCATTTGCTCTCTGTGAGACCTCTGGCTCCTGTTTTCTTTTCAAATTTGTGCCTTTCACTCTAAAAAGAGACAGGTCATGGGGCACCTGGGTGGCTCAGTAGTTGAGCATCCAACTTGATTTCAGCTCAGGTCATGATCTCATGGTCATAGGATGGAGCCTCACATTGGGCTCTGTACTGAGCATGGAGCCTGCTTGGGGCTCACTCTCCCCCTCTCTCTCTGCTTCTCCCCTACTTGCTTATGAGTGCCCATACCCTCTCTTCGTCTCTCTGTCTCTGTCTCTCTGTCTCTCAAAATAAATAAATGAACTTAAAATAAAATAAAATAAAAGGAGTCAGGTCAGAATTTGGCTAAGAAGGTATATCAATGGAACTAGAATTTTTTCTCTGCTGGAAGACTTCCTTTAAAACTTTCTTGGTAGTTACCTAAGTCTCACCCCATGCCATGCCACACCTCTCAAAAAGATCTTCATTTCTACTACCTACATTGTAGTAGCTGCAACAAATATTAAAATAACCAAATCTGAGAGGCATCCAGGGCCTGAGAGTTGCTGTATTTGTGCTGTTTTATGTACATCATTTAATCTTGACATTTTTTCCCTAATGACACAAACTTTGGAAAGTGAAGACATTGTCATTGATTGATTGTATTCCTTGTCTAGACATATTTTCTAAATAGTGCTGCCGCCATGCTACTCCCAGGTGACTGCCATGGAAAAATCATTCTTGGCAAAGTAATGAACACAACATAATGTGAAGTTTGAAAGAGGAGCCTGGCTTGGAGTGGGGTCTTTCTACCCCCTCCTCCCCCTATTCTACTATCCCTCCCACAATGTTCTCCAGTTAAAACAGGGAAATGTCACACACACACATGCACACATGGAAAAGAAACCTGAATTCCTATTTCTAGGAATCCTACTTGGATTCCTTGGAAACAATCCTCATATTCTTCTACACAGGAAAAAATAATGTATTGACACTAGTGGACCAAATTAGATTCCCGTACCTTGCGGGAGAAACATCTCATCCAAGCTTTAGGACTTGCCTACAGTCACTCAGCTATTGAATGAAAGATTTGATTCTAGTCTGATTTCAGAACCCATGCTTTCAGTTATTATACTCTTCTGCTTCCTATGTGTTGATTTTCTTACCTTATTTCTGTTCTCTTCTTCTCTTTTATGCACTTTAGTGGCATTTTCAACACTGGCCTTGGAATATTCCCCGACCTGACCAAAGTTTATTCCACTGATGTATTCTTTATACTGTAAGTATGCACACATGCACTATTTGGCAGTATTTTGTCACTGACAAGAAGTGGGATGCAGTCATCGGGGTTGGTTGAAACCAAAGTGAAGCAATTGTCTCAAGGGGAAGAGTGATCAGCTGTTACAAATGCACTGGTGGATGAAGCAAGGCAGGGACTGAGAACTGACCGTTGGGTGTAGTAATATGGCCAAGGGACTCTGACAAGAGCAGTTGCAATGGAGCTCCAGGGTGCAGTCTGGTCAGAGTTGGCTCAAGAAAGAATCAGAATGGAAATACATAGAGAGTGACCATAACAAACTCTTCTGAGAAGTTTTACTGTTAAAAAAAGAGCAGAAAATATCTCAGTAGTTAAAGGATACTGGGTCAGGAGAAAAGGCTTCTTTTTGTTGTTATTGTTTGATGGGACAAATTATGGAATGCTTGATGGGAGGATTGAATAGAAGGGAAATTTGATGGTTATGATGATATCTTATTTTCCACATAGTTAGTCTTTAATAGCTTTTCAAACACTTTCCCAGGCATTATGTTTGCTTCTCTCAACCACTTTGTAAGATATAAAAGAAATTATAATTTTTTTCCATTCTACAAATGAAGAAACTAAGGAATAGAAAACCAAAGTGATTTTGTCTGAGCAGAGTCACAAGGAGTAGTAGCTAGGGGTGTTAAAACTGCTTCCTGTGACTTCTGATTGGTGGCCATGTGCCTGCCCTTTTCCAAAACCTGTGACACAGTCAAGTGTCTTACCTAGTTGTATAGAAGTAAAAGGACTTACGCAGAGTTACAGGTTGAGTCTGCATTACAGAGTCAGCAAAATGTAGAGTGATAGGATCTTGCTAGAAAAAAAGTGACCACACTCCTTTGCTGCAGAAGAGCTCAGTTCAAAATGTAGGCAGTCTTCTAGCAACTAGACTGGCACAGAAATGTTCTCCAGAAGCATCTTCCTGGCAGTGTTTTGCAAAAAGAGGACACTTTGGCAATATTCATCAAAAGAAATCCATTGATCTCATTCTACCAACCCTTTTTAGAGGTTCCATACACTTAGAAAATTCTAGTTGCTATGGTCAAAGTATTGGTTTACAAGAAGACTCTAAGATCCATTTGCTTCCCTTGCAAATGAGGATTAAGTCAGGCACCTCAGCCCACACTCAAAGCTGACTTGCTTCCTGCACACTTGGGGCTGTGAGTGCATGTCCACCTAGCACAGCTCTAACCACCTCCCTGGACCTCTAGCCACCAGCAGCTAAGAAATGTCAGTGAAACTTAAAAAGAAACAAGATTGAATTGTGTCAGGTGATTTATTTGAGAGCATAGGTGGAGCAAGAGCCCAGCTCCAGAAGGAAACCATGTGGTTTTTTTTGTTTTTTTTTACCGAGCNAGAGCATAGGTGGAGCAAGAGCCCAGCTCCAGAAGGAAACCATGTGTTTTTTTTTTGTTTTTTTTTTACCGAGCTTCTTTCCCCCTCTCTTGCAGTGAAATTACAGACAACCCCTACATGACCTCCATCCCTGCAAATGCTTTTCAGGGACTGTGCAATGAAACCTTGACACTGTGAGTATTGTCAGTTCTCCTCCTGCCACCATGGGATTTTTATTTGGACCATTGTCATATTGTCATAGACCATCCAAGAAATCTGCTATAGGATGTGCTGTATCATCTACTAAAGTAGCTAAATAAGAGGACTGCCTTATGGTATGGTGCTCTGTAGGTGACAAAATGGTTTAGGTAACAAGACAAGTATTCTCTTCTAGAAATGGTCTCTAACGGTCTGTAGAAGACCATTTATGTTTTACAGACCACATGGCCTTTGTGACAACTGAAAAAGGCAGCCATACACAATACAAAAACTAGTGAGCCGGTCTGTTCCAATAAAATTTTATTTACAAAAACAAGTACTGGACCAGATTTGACCACATTCCTTATAACATAAGTGTATTCTAGTATCCCCATTGTGTAGAGGAAGAACCTGGGCTTAGAGCAAATGGAAGTAACTTTTCCAAGGTCACTGAATTAGAAAATGGTGCCACTGAGGGCTTCTCGTGCTCTCTGTACTCACACTCAACTCGGTCATCACAACTGTTATGAAACTCCTATAAAGCCGTATTGAATAGAAAACAATGTTGCTCTACATCATTACTTTTCCAGAGTTTGAATGGGTCCTGCTCTTTAGATACAGGAGAAGTTTATAAAATATTCTAATCAAGAAGTCTAGCAGAGGTATAAAAGATAAGTTAATTCTCCAATTAAATTGGCAGAAAATTCCCTCTTTCATGAAATTAGCCGCATAAGAGAATTGAGGGCATCCAAAGCCTCCCTTCTCTCTAGCTTCAGCACCACTGCCCCAGCTCAGGCCTGGTGCCATTTTTGCCTGGATTGTTACCCAGCTCCCTGTATCTGGTCATGCGACAGTCCAGGGGTTCTTTATGATATACAAACTTGTTTGGATTATTACCCAGCAAAATTGATCAAAGCATCCCCGCCACTATTGTATGGGGCTGCTTCCAAGCCATTCTAAGCCTATCAGTCTAGGCCCTGTGAAGCTATCTCAACCTCTGGGACTCTATCCACAGTGGAACATTTCAGTTCATCCTTCTTGAAGCAAGGAGAGAGTTCTCTTGAAAACACAAGAAACTCCTCCTTGGCCACCATTTCATTTGACAACACAGCAAAGACTTGGAGTCTTTGCTCAGTCCCAAACCTCAAGTAAAGGTTTCCATTGTACCACTTACCACTCATTGTATGTAAACTACTTTCTCAATTTCTTTATAGAAGGTAATCTTCAACTTTTGGGTTTTTTTTCTAAGGACCTCATATCCCAAGCAGCCCTCTCAAGTGAATGCTGCTGGTTGTCCCACTGAGCACAGGACCCAGTTTGTGTCTCGTAAACATCCAACTAAGGGAATCTCATGCTTCCTGAAATCTAGTATGGGATGGGTTGCCCATTATCTTTTCAGATGATTATTTTTACATTCCTAAAAAAGTTCTTGAAGCTCATGCTCAAAAAAGTATGAAAGGGTATGTGTCCAACAGCAGAATTCATATGCATATTCCTGTTAAGATACAGTTTCAGAGTTTACAATCTTTTTTTCACTATTTTTTTCTTCCTTCATTATTTTCCCTTTTTAAAGCCTATTTGTCCAATAAGAGTTTTATTTAATCCTGAAATGTAATTCCAACAAAGAATATTTTCATTGTCTAAAGATCTCAATAAAGTTTGGGAGAACAGAAACCTCAAACTTATGACTCTCACATATATATAAAAGAATTCTAGTTCAAAAAAGAAATTAACTGATCAGAGCTTTCTTCAGCCTCTGTGCCTAGCACCCGTGTGCATTACAATACTCACCCAGGACACATTAGTAGCTGGAATTAAACTCATTGTGTGATTATTTGAAACTAATCAAAAATAAAAACACAGATTACTCTCAGTTCTCCACAACTACATAGGATAAATTCAAGTTTTCAGGGTATTCCTTTTAACATGCTCATGTCATTAAGTGTCCCTCACTGATAAATATGTAGCTATTTGATCCTCCCAGCAACATTTTGGTCAGGTATTATTATCATATTTCTTACAGATAAGAAAACTGAGGACAATAGAGGTTGAGAAATTCTCAGGATCACGTATGATGAAGTGACAGGGCCAGATTGAATTCCAAATGTAGAGTCTCTTGTATGCTTCGTAATGTGTCACCAGAATTAACAGGTGTGGGTACAATGGTTTTCAGAATCCCCCTACAACTGCCACTAGTTGTACTTGACTGTGGTCATGGCTGCCTTCTCTTAGGGCATGCCAATAGCCCCTATTCATCCCTTTGGAGACCAGACCTCCCATGGCTAGGGCTCCTTTTCTTTTGGATAGGTAGGAGGAATCACTTTTTGAGGTCAGAAATCCTGATTCCACATCAATGTGTCTTTGGCAAGTCACTTCTGCCTCTCAGTAACTTGACTAGGAAATAGAGGAGCTGACATTTCAGTGCAACCCCTGGAATCACCACATAAGTTAATTAGTTGCAGAAGCATAGCAAGTTAAAACATTTACATTTCCACAAAAGGGCATGGTCTATCTATTTTCTTAGATTTGTCTTTGAAGTTCAATTTGATTCAGCCTGAAACCATTAAGCATTTAATCTATGATAAGCCCTGAGGACAAAAATATGGATATAATACAAATGTGAAATAACATTTTAAATAGAAAAATATAAAGCCTATGCATTCAGATGAATAGTGTCTTTTAAAATTTTCCTCTTAGGAAACTGAAGTTATTCCTCCATTATTGACACTGACTTAACTATTACCTGAAACTTCATTTTTGAATATAGGTAGAACATTTAAAAATAAATCCTTAATGGTGTCAAATCTTTCCTCAAAGTGAAGCCACTTCTGAGAAACAGCTTGAAGTTACTGGGAGCTGTCTGGAGAATGGGAATCACCCTGGGAGATATTATTCTATGTCCCAAGCAAGATATACTGTAAAGTTTTCTTGTGGCATCTGAGAACCTTTATGCACATTTCTGATACCACAGAAATGAAGCCCAACCCTCACCTCTTATGGGTCACTGATTTCTCCTCTCTCTGTTGATTGTAGGAAACTATACAACAACGGCTTTACTTCAATCCAAGGACATGCTTTCAATGGCACAAAGCTGGATGCTGTGTAAGTCCAGGCTAATCATGGACACCACTGTTTTCCTTCATACTCCCACACCCATTCAATGGAGGATCAACCCATGAGTCAGCATTCTGTTAGAGATAGGTTCTACCAGACCGTTCCTCAACCCCAGAGTTAGGATGACCGAAACATGGAGATGATGTTAAAGAACTTAGCAAGAGCCAGGTTTAGTGTACACCTACGAATGACTATAATTCTACATCCTGAAGTTTTTTTCCTTGATAAAATGGAGAGCCATGATGTCATCTTCAGTTTCCTTGAGAGCTTGTTTGGAAGTTCTAGCAGGATTGTGCAGCTACCTGTAAACCCTTGACTGAAAAACTTGACTGAGGGAGGTCATCCTCTTCAAGCAAGTGCAGTTTCAGGAGGGATGCACATGGAGCAGTGAGGGAGGAGGGGGCCACCTGCCTAGCCAGCCAGATCAACTGACTCAACCCTGGTGATCAATGGGGTGACAGATGTCACATTGCCCTCACATTGCAGTTTTCTTATAGGGGTGTGTGTGTGTGTGCATGTAAATGTTCATCTATCTGTACATGAAGTAAAGAGTGTCTTTAAGTCCAAAGCTGTTCAGAAAGTAAGGTTTGTCTTTTTAGTGTTTTCTACCACTTTTCTGAAAGGTTTAGTTTTTATTTGATTCACTCAAAAATAGCTGAAAACCCATATATAACTTTTGCCTGTCCCCAAAATAAATAATGCCTAGAATTGGATGCTGGCCAAAAGACAGCTATTGAACTGGGCTTGTGTCTTTGTTGTACTTTTCCATCAGATCTTTAGGGCCCCCAGTATCTACACCAGGATATAAGTTGTGTCTCAGAGCTTGTGGACTGGCTCAGCCCTACTGATTTGTGTTCTAACCTAATGTCTAATAAATGATAAAATAGCTGTAGTGGAGTCTCCTTCCCACAGTGTGGTGGACTAGTTAATGTGTAGGGCCTTCCTACTACAAAACCACTAGATCATACATTTTTAAAAAATTATATTTTACGTCACTGCTCCAAGAGAGGGAAATAAACTAAGAAACCAGGAGCCGAAGCCAAAGTGGTGGGTGCTTACAGAAGGTGGACATCGCTAGCGGTGGCTGCCAACATCAGGGGTACCAAGATACTAGGCTTTGGTGCAGTGGGCAGGCAGGGAAACAAGGTAAACCAGAGACTCCCAGAGTAAGCCAGAGAACCTGGACCAGAGCTGGAGAGGCACCACCTTCTGACTCCCAGCAGAAATAAATGCAAACCTCGACAGAGGGGAAAAAAGGCCCCTAGTGCAGTGCAGGCCCCTAGATATTTTAAAGATAAAGATCAATCAGATATGTATGAGCTCACAACCAAAAATCACATATAGGAGGGAGGGCCTGGGTGTCTCAGTCAGTTAAACGTCTGACTCTTAATATCTGCTCACGTCATGGTCTCATGGTCATGAGATCAAGCCCTGTGTGGAGCTCTGTGCTGAGAGCGTGGAGCCTGCTTGGGATTCTCTCCAGCCCCCCGCCCCCCCCCCGGCTCTGCCTTTCCCTTGTTGCTCTCTTTCTCTCTCTGTGTCTCAAAATAAATAAGTAAAACATTTTTGTAATCACACATAGAAGAAAGAAAAACTCCCCATGGTAAGACTCAGCTGGAACAACAAATAACAGATTTTTGTGTTTATTTAATAACACATCACTGAGTATTTCTTTAACAATTATATTTTCCTCAATTCCAGAACTTCTATCCACTTTTTTAAAAACTTTGCCTGCTCATTTTTGACAGTCTTACTGCTTACTCATTTTTGTGATTCCATCTTTTTTTCCCTTTGACCACTTCATATGTAGTTGTTTTCTATTCAGGGAGTGATTGACGCAAAACCTGAAGGCCTATGGTTCTAGATCTGTTGTTATACAGTGCTTCTCAAACTTTCCTGAATGTGTAAGCCATCTGGAGGATCTTGTTAAAATGCAGAATCTGATTAAGTAGATCTGGGGTGGCCCCAGGACTCTGCATTTCTAACAAGCTCCCAGGTCATGATGCTGCTACTCAAGCATGGACCACATTCAAGCAGAGGAAGGTGAATGACCTGCATACTCATACGTAGGGGCCCTAGATGCAAACAAACAGACACATAAACAAACAAAACACATGCATATTAAGTGGTCTTGTTCTGACTTGGGAGTTAAGTGGTGAGTTCCGGTAGGATTCCATCTTTAAAGAATAAATGCTAATAGGTTTTAAAGTCATTAAACCCCAGCATGGCCTTCTGCGTTCTGTTTGAAGTGGGGGCTCACTCTTTGCCAGGCTTTTGGGTTTCCTCATGATCTTTATCAAATAGAGATTAGAGGGGTACCTGCATGGCTCAGTTGGCGAAGCATCAGACTCTCCATTTCAGCTGAGATCAGGCTTTCACAGATTGTGCAATCCTGCCCCGAGTAGGGCTCTGCACTGACAGTGTGGAGCCTGCTTGGGATTCTCTCTCTCCTTCTCTCTCTGCCCCTCCCCCACTCATCCTCACTCTCTCTCTCTTTCAAAATAAATAAAATAGAGATTAGAGTACTTTTCCATAAGTTGTCTCCTTAAGGTTATTAGTCATTTTTAAAAATACACAAATATAAAAGAAGGCTGAAAAGACTCAATAGAGTAACATGAATACTTATCCAGCAATTTTATTTTCAGTATTGGAAAGACCCTACTTCTGTCTTAACTTTATCACATAAATCTTAACATAATCCTTCATTTATTTTTCAATGTATTTATTGAACACCTACAATGAGCCAAGTACTATGCTGTTCACTGGTGACACAAAGATGAGGAAGAGCAATGTGCTCCCTGCCTACACTGAGCATGCATTCTCAGTGGTGTTGACTTGAGGGCAGCAATATTAAAGGTCTAAGTACATACAGTAGGAAGAAATGAGCCAAATCCAATATATGCATTTCAGACTGAGAATAACTGAACACTGGGGCACCTGGATGGCTCAGTCAGTTGAGCATCCAACTTCAGCTCAGGTCATGATCTCTTTGTGAGTTTGATCCCCACATCAAGCTCACTGCTGTCAATATGGAACCTGCTTTGGATCCTCTCTCTGCCCCTCCCCCCTCTCAAAAATAAATAAACATTTAAAAAACAGAAAATAACGAAACACTAAATATTTGATAACACTGGCATCCTAACTTGGAGATATAAGCATGATTTTTCCGAGATTTATCATGTGTTTTTTTAAAATTAGCATTCAACTTTAATATTATGCGAATCATCAAAGCAAACGTTTTTCTCTTTGAATCAACTATTCCCAGAAAGCCATGGCCTTAAGGGAAATAATCTTCCCAATTCAAATTTTCTGTGAATAAAGTGGAGAATTGGGACTTCTTAAAATAATGAAGACAATTTGAGATACATATGGTATAAAGATGTCAGAAGACTGTCACACCCATTCTAGACAGCAGGTGCATTAAGATGTTAGCATTAAGGCAACAGAGAACCACATTAGCAAGAGCAGGGGTAGGGACAGTGAAGACACTTTCAACCAGGGGACCAAAGGTCATAAGTCTTCTGAATTCAGTGTATCTAGCTGATTCTTTTCTGAACCAAAACTGCCTTTTCAGAATGCTGGATGAGATTTTAAAAAACCAGAAACCAACCTCAAATATGGGGTCATTTGTTCGTAAAAAAATTTATTTGTCATAAGCAAAAGATTTTAAAGCCCATGGTTAGGAGCTGTGCTTTAAATTATCTGCTCCTTTATCCTGCTCTATGTAGTCATTGACAGGTATCACTCCTCATCACTCTCAGCTATCATTTAAAATTTTTTTAATGTTTATTTATATCTGAGAGAGAGACGGAGACAGAGTGCAAGCAGAGGAGAGGCAGAGAAAGAGGAAGACACAGAATCCAAAGCAGTCTCTAGGCTCCGAGCTATCAGCAAAGAGCCCGACACAGGGCTTGAACCCGCAAACTGTGAGATCATGACCTGAGCTGAAGTCGGATGCTCAACCAACTGAGCTACCCAGGCACCCCTAAGCTATCATTTTTTAAGGACAAGATATGTGGTGTAAAATTCAGCCTTTCGGGTCTACACAGCATAGTTCTTAATACTGGCCAAAAATTGAAATCACCTGAAGAGACTTGGAAGCACTGACACCCAGGTTTTACCACCAAACATTCTTGTGTAACTGGTTTGGGTGTAGTCAGGGCACGGGCACTAAAAAAGCTCCCCAGGTGAGTCCAGTATAAAGCAAGAGTCAAGAACCACTGCCTCAGAAGATGTTGTCAGTCTTCTTGTCCAACAGTCACATTTGCATATGAAGGAAGTGAAGCCCAAAGTGAACAAACACGTGGCTTTTTTGGTTTTTTAACATGGCTTTTTAATCTTGATCAACCTAGCTGGTGGAGCCAAGCCAGAGCCAGGACCTGGATTCCCTGGTTCAAGACTCTTTTTCCTGGGCCCTCTGGGGATTCATCTTTGCTGACTTAGCAGCCACGACCAAGGCTTGGACATGCAACTCCTCTGGCTACTGTGGCTTGTCACTTAGCCCAGGAAAATGGGCTAAGAACACTAAGCTAAGAACACTTCTTAGCTCAGTCTATTACAGGCATGAAATACAGAAGCTGAAATATCTTGCAGCTAAGAAGAGTGCACTTGTGAAGGAAAAGAGGCCACTCAAGCCTCAGGCATAACCAGCAGAATTTTCAGAAAAGAGTCACCCCAAGCAATGGTGTTATTTCTCTGTGAGAACCTAGCTTTACCATGTTTACAATGCAGCAAGGTCACCAATTTGGCAAACTTCCAAATGAGGTCTGAGTGGGGACACCATGATGACAAATGGCTATCTGGTAAAATGTTATTCAATTCAAAGAACTGGGATTTGAAGTTAGGCCGTGTATGTTGACCATTTTGCTTCAATACATTTCATGCCTACTCATAAATGGCCTTTTGGTCATGTTTAGAGAACTCCACAAAGACTTCAAGAGATTTCCAAAGTGAATCTTCTGTAATCTGGAGACTGCTGTGCTACCTGAATCTCAGTGTAAGTGTAGCAGTATATTATTTTATAGCTTCGGTTATAAAATCAGCTGCAGAATATCAAAGGAGTTTAGAGACATTCTATTGAAAATATGGAAACACTAACAAGGGAGCAATAATTTCTAATCCAGATTCTCCCCAGCTCTTGTGGCATTTTCCAAACTATGTTCCTTGAATTCTCTTTCCAATGTAAACTAATGGATGTTACTTTTATTTTATTTTTTATTATTTTTATTGGAGAGAGAGAAAATGTGTGGGAGAGAGAGGCAGATGAAGAGAGAAAGTCTTAAGCAGTCTCTGTCCTCAGTGTGAAGCCCAATGCAGGGCTCAATCCCACGACCCTGGGATTATGACATGGGCTGAAATCAAGAGTCGGTCACTCAACCGACAGAGCCACCCAGGGGTCCCATGGATATTACTTTTAAAAAGCTATTCAAACTCTTATAAATTTCAACAAAATAATGGCAGACTTCTCAGGTCTTTTAACAGGACAAGATGAATTACTGATATCCAAGAAAGGAAGGCAGTATGTGGAGCTTCCCAGGGAGCTCTGCTTCCAGGAGCATCTCTCTGGACTGGTGTTCCACAGAACACTTCTGGGGAAATGCTACTCAAGGAGAATCTTTAGACATGCTACTTTGTTGAGTGGCAGATAAATTTAAGAAGGTTTATTTTAGAGGCAGCCTATGGAGAATCTAAGAGCCAGTTAAACCTATGAAGAGGCTGTATAAGAAGACTCTCTCTCCTTTCCCACCCTCTTTCTCCTCTGACTATGTCATGGGTGCTATGAGAGGCTTGGCTAATGGCAGAGAATTATAAAGTTGGGGACAATGGATTTTAATTCACTTGTTCCCTGAATTATAGTCTTTGGTAGTCACGGTAACTATTCCTTTAAACATGGGAAAGAAACCAGTGCACCATTTCACCATATTCTCTTGACGTTTTTATGTGAAATGTTAAAGGTTTTTGGAAGGATTTAACTAATGTGGGAAATATTTAAGTGAGAATCATTTGTTTATTGACTTTTAGAAATCTAGATCAGGGGCGCCTGGGTGGCTCAGTCGGTTGAGCATCTGACTTTGGCTCAGGTCAGATCTCATGGTTCGTGGGTTCAAGCCTCGCATCAGGCTCTGTGCTGACAGCTCAGAGCCTGGAGCCTGTTTCGAATTCTGTGTCTCCCTCTCTCTCTGCCCCTCCCCCACTCATGCTCTGTCTCTCTCTGTCTCAAAAATAAATAAAGTATTAAAAATATAGAAATCTAGATCAGAGATCAGCAAACATTTTTGGAAAGGGCAAGATGAATATTTCAGGGTTTGTGGGCCGTACGGTCTCAGTTGCACCTACTCAACTCTGCCATTATAGGGTAACAGCAGCCACACACAGTATATTAAAAAAATGAGCATGACTGTGTTCCAATAAAACTTTATTTACAAAAACAGGTGGCAGGCAAGATTTGACCAGATGATCGTAGTCTGTGGACCTCTGGTCTAGATGAGGATGACCATCGTGTGATAAAATGTAGTCTCCCAATCCCTGGTAAAGGTCAAAGGCAAGTATGGGATAAAGAGAAGTATCTGGACAAAAATATTTTAGGATTTAAAAGTTCAGATCCAATCATAATAGAAAACAAAGATCTTTTTTTCCAATTAGTATTTTGAATCCAAATTTGAAACTCTGTTATAAAACAGTGTTCTATCTATTCATCATTCTACCCTAAGTGTCTGATTCCTGGCTCATGTAAACTTTTTTTTTTTTTTTTTTTTCAGAGCTAAGCACTTCAGTGAAAGGTATCATGTAAATACAAGGTAAAACCAATATGATGATTGGGATAAGGTGATTTGGGACTACAGGAAGATAAGAGTTGAGCTGCAGATAGAGAAAACAGAGGTCAAGTTTCTAGAGTAATAATGAAATAGTATTCTCTGTGGTTTTAACATAGGGCTGTTGCCTCTGGTCTCAATGCTAATTTAAACTAATGTGAACACATCAATTATTCTATTTGTGTACAAACATTACACATAGCATGTTAGCAACTTGCTAAATTCTCCAGAAGTATGTTCAAGTATCTTTAGGTTCTAATTTAAACAATATGTCATTCTCTGAAAGACCAATGATTCCCCATAATTGGCCTCATGTCAATTTACTGAAATTAGCAGATTTAACTTCATTTAGACATTTTTTTAGTGGAATCAAAGAATGCAATTGCAGCCAAGTTGGACAAATTCCACATTAAGAACAAGCACGGATGCCTCAGCTGTAGTTGGATAATTAGTTAAAATTTCATGAAAATTATGACAGATGTGTAAAAGTACAGGGTCCTGTGATTTCATATGGAACCAAGCACACTGTCATCACTCAGATGTGAAATTAATAATAATACAAGCATCCCTTGCTCAGCAGAAGTTGAACTGCTCCCAGTTGTAAGTTAAGCCACACATTCATTCTTTGGAACTTTTCATCTTTTCCATCCTCTTTTTCCACACAATCTGGCATAGGGACATGTAACTTAATGTCTGATTCTCTCTGTATTGTATTTTCTATTGTCAAACTCTAGTAAATTAGCTACTATCTGACAGTAAACATTTGGGCAGGAAAAAAAATACCATGTTCATCTCTTAAGAACATACTGAAATGCAAATCATTATGAACAGAGAAGTCAACACAATTCATGTGCTAATGAGCATCACACATTAGCTGATTAGACACAAAAATACCACAGCTTGGAGCCCTGGGACAAGATGATGATAGAGAAGATTATGGGATTAAGCAGGCTATTATTTCTCATGGAGTATTTGAACGGCTTGTAGGATACACTCTAAAGCTGGCCTTTACCTCTGTCTAGTGAATGCTTTGAGCATTTTCTCACCTGTTACTGTTTACAGACAGATCTCCTGATTTCTGCTGCCAAAAGGATTTCCATGGAGCAGTGAGGGCTGAACAGGGGTGCCCTTTAATTCTTCCAAATAACCAGTGCTTATGATGGGGAAACATTACTCCTTACAGAAGTGTTCCCATGAGTCTCACCACGGAAACAGGTGCCAGCCCAACTTTCCCCTAAAGGGACTATGAAAATCCAGGCTAAATTTTCCATCTTGGAGCTGAAATGTATCCAGAACTCCTCAGAGAGCAAAGCTCCACAGCAACCACAGCTTTCCTTGCCACCGTGTCAACCTCCTCCCTCTGACATAGGTCACTTCCTCACCTAAACATAATATAGAGAGCACCCCTAGCTAGGAGTTACCCAGCAACCGGACATTCATTTATTCATTCAGCAGGTTTTTACTGAATGGCTGTTATGTGCCAAGAATAAGTCCAATGAAGAAGGATGTGAGCTATAATAGTGTAACTTCCATTCTATGTTAATAATTGGATGTTCTTTCCCAACTCATTCCTGACCATCCTCGTTTTTCTGACCACGTTGTTCCTCCTTAACTGTGAGATACAAGCAGTGTAAAACGTTGTACACACGTAGCAGTGTCTATATCATTTTTAAAGGAAATGCTAGTTCTTTTCCCATAAGCCTTTCACAGTATTTGTATTTAGAAATCCTGGCTTTCAAGAAATCTCTTCTTTCGACTCTGACTCCAAGACTTTATACTGTCTTTTAAGTTCATTTATGCCCACCATATTTTTGCAAAAAGGATTGCATACCCCACTCCTATAAAAGAATCATAATCTGGAATAGCTTACTCATATTGCATCCCAAGATTTGTGATTGATTTACCCAAGCTCATTTACAGAATGTGGATTCTAGGAGAATCAGCCTAAATCATGGTGAAGGCATAAGTCTAACTAGGCTGACATTCCCAGGTAACATTATATGATAAATGAGGATGATGAAAGCACTTTCTTCTTGGATATTAAGGGTTTTATAAATCTATGTCCACATCCCATTCTCTTAGCTTCAAATGGAAAGTAGGATCAGCAATCTAAACCCAAGGTAGAAAGCTTCATGGAATTATCACAATCTGTGATAATAAGGAAGCCCCTCAAAACACCTAGATGTGGACTAATTTTTTTTAATTTTTAAAAATCTTAATTTATTGTTGAGAGAGAGATAGAGAGTGAGCAGGGGAGGAGCGAGAGAGAGGGAGATACAGAATCCAAAGCAGGCTCCAGGCTCTGAGCTGTCAGCATAAGGCCCGACACAGGGCTCAAACTCATGAACTGTGAGATCATGCCCTGAGCCGAAGTCGGACGCTCAACCAACTGAGCCACCCAGGTGCCCCTAATAGTTTCATTTCTGAGCGAGCACCTAATTAACTCTAAGAGATAAAGTGCCCAACAACCCTGCTAGTTTTAGAGAACACAGCCTCCCCCAAGACAGTTCATCTCCGTTCAAGCTGGCTGCACCCTCTCTCCATTCTCTGTCTCCCCTCCTGGACTCTGGCTGGCTTTCCCAGTTTGAAATCTTCTGCAGCGTTTCTGGTAAACTGCAATGCTTATCAACCAGTCTCCTTATCCTTGGGGGCATATTGAATATCAGATGAAAACACTACAGAATTGGACAAGCAATTATTTAGTTTTACAATAATTTCTAATGATTAGAGCAAGCCGATTTTCACTTGCAGTGGTCTGTGATGAAGAGGAAAAACTGAGATGAGCTCACCGATCCTCACTTGAGTCTGGGAACGGAATGTGATCTGCAAGTTGCAGGGTCCAAAGAATACAAAAAGAGATGCCAGCCAGTGCAGCACTTTAGCTCAGTTGTCTTTTTACAAAATCATGCTGTTCAAGGTCTTCTCTCCCATTGTTTCTCCAAGATGGTTCTTGCCTGCTCTATCTGTCACTGACCAGAGGTACTCCCTGGACACAGAGGGTCAAGGGACAGTCATACAGTGACCAAATGAAGCCTGTTATTGACAGCCTTACATGATAGATAGCCATTTAAACCAGAAGGCACACATAGCATCTGCAGCATCTTAATTGGGGCAGGGGAGGGGCAGAGAAAGAGGGAGACACAGAATCTAAAGCAGGCTCTAGGCTCTGAGCTGTCAGCACAGAGCCCAATATAGGGCTCAAACTCCCGGACTGCGAGACCATGACCTGAGCCAAAGTCAGATGGTCAACTGACTGAGCCACCCAGGCACCTCACCCTTCCTGATTTAAGCCCAGGCTTCAGAAGTAAATGGAAATAAAATTTTAAAAAAAGAAGTAAATGGGAACATTAACCAATATGAGGAAATTTAAGTCAGTACTGAAGAGGATTGAAAACTACAGTCACCACTGATCAGGTACAGGCATACTATGCTTCCCTCTATTGTGACCCACAGATACTTCAATTTACAAATTGAAGGTTTGAGTCAACTCTGCATCAAACAACTCCACAGGTGCCATCTGTCAACAGCAGTTGCTCATTTTGTGTCTCTGTGTCACATTTTAGTAATTATCACAATATTTCAAACTTGTTCATTATCGTTATATTTAAATTGCTGCAATCTCATGATAAAACTTGAATGGACAAGGAGTTGTTCCTTATGGATGAGGAAAGAAAGTGGTTTCTTGAGATAGAATCTACACCTGGAGAAGCTGCTGTGAAGATTGCTGAAATGATAACAAAGGATTTAGATGATGACATAAATTTAGTTGATAAACCAGAGGCAGGGCTTGGGAAGATTGACCCCAACTTTGAAAGAAATTCTATGGGTAAAATGCTGTCACACAGCATCACAGGCTCCAGAGAAATCAGTCTTGAAGAGAAGAGTCAATCAGTGGAGCAAACTTCACTGTTGTCTCAAGAAGTTGCCACATTCACTCTAACCTTCAGCAGCCACCACCCTGATCAGTCAGCAGCTGTCATCATCAAGGCAAGTCCCTCCACCAACAAAGAAATTATAACTTGCTGTAAGTTCAGATGATGGTTAGCATTTTTTAACAATAAAGTGTTTAATTAAGGTATGTACATTGGTTTTTTAGACATGATGCTAATGTACACTTAAAAGTCTGCAGTATAGTCTAAACATAACTTTTATATGCACTGGGAAACCAAAAAATTCATTTGACTCACTTTATTGTGGTGGTCTGGAACCAATCTGTGGTATCTCTGAGGTGTGCCTATAAGTAGGCAATGAGGCCATTTTTATAAAATCTGGATATGCAGACTAGATCATGAACATGCTCACTTTCAAAGACTTCTGCCATAATTCATATGTAAAACCTTGCACCACTAAAGCCTAGAATGTTTTGAGTGCTTAAGCCCGATGAAGGTAAGGCATTTTCTAAATTCTTAAAACCCGGTTAATAGCTAAGGAAACCATGCTCATTTTATTTTGGAATCTATATTAATTTGCTTAACCTCACCTAATTCATTCTCTCCCTCTCTCCTTCTCTCCCTCTTCTCTCTCTAGTTACCTGAACAAGAATAAATACTTGACAGCTATTGACAAAGATTCATTTGGAGGGGTGTACAGTGGACCAACCTTGCTGTGAGTAATACATACAAAAGAATATGTCAGTGTTTATTTTATTTTATTTGGAATAAAGGGGAGTCACTAAGAGAAGCAGCTGATGTTCACAGGCAGGCAATGTTGTCTTGGCTAAAGATGTCTGCTAGTTCTCCCCTGCCCAGCTGTACAGGCTACTGATTGGAAGAAAGTTCTTGTTCTTTGAGACTCAGAAGGTCTCACACTCCACCATACCATCCTGATACCTCCTTAGGAAGTCACTTTGGTTGGACATTCATGGAGGTCCCTTGTGGGGAAAAACAGGCATCTTTGAGCAGGTGCTGTTTGCAAAATTCTGAGACACAAAGTCTACAAATAGGTGGAAGGCACTCAGCACAGAGAAAAATGCGTGTGAACGTGCATTGTACAATGCTTGGCAAGAAGAAGGAAGAGTGTAAATTGTCTGACTCATATCTGGTTGGACAAAATTTACAATCACTGGGAAAGATGAGACATAATTATTTTTGAAAACAGCATGAAAAAGGATCTATTGCGCATGTCCTCTGCTTTGTATGTCCACTGCTAATCAGTGCTCAAGTTCTGTCGATTCTCCCTTCCAAGTACTAACCAGGCCTGACCCTGCTTATCTTCCGAGATCAGACGAGATCAGGCGTGTTCAGGGTCGTATGGCTGTAGACAAGTTCTGTCACTTCTGTCTCCCTCAAGTGTCTTTATCAGGACCATCTTTCCCACCCCGTGGTTTTACTTTAGTTTAGAATCTCACCATTGAGCATCTGGTCAAGTCCTTGCCAAAACAGAACACAGCGCCCCAGGAGAAGCACAAGATAATCCATTAGAGGCAAGAAGAAATATTAGAGGCTCTATTTATATTTAAATTTTTAAAAATGAGGGGGTGCCTGGGTGGCTCAGTCGATTAATGGTCTGACTTGGGCTCAGGTCATGATCTCACGGCTCATGGGTTTGAGCCCTTCGTCTGGCTCTGTGCTGACAGCTCCGGGCCTGGAGCCTGCTTTGGATTCTGTGTCTCCCTCTCTCTCTGCCCCTCCCCAGCTTGTGCTCTCTCTGTCTTTCTCTCTAAAAAATAAACATTAAAATGTTTTTAGAAATAAGGACAAGTTAAGTTCGGGTATTATATACACAGATGACTGTTGCCCCTCAGGTGTCGGGTAGGGAATGGACGCATCCCCAGGGAACAGTGGGTGATCCACAGTCTCGAATACTTAACATCCTCATTCCTTCACTTCTAACAACTGTACTTCCCTTTTAGATTGAATGCACCTAGTTAAGTGAATTTATGGCCTTATTTTATTTCTTTTTTTTAATTAATGTTTTATTTTTATTTTGAGAGAGAGAGAAAGAAAGAGCACATGAGGGAGGGGGGGGCAGGGAGAAGGGACAGAGGATCCAAAGCAAGCTCTGTGCTGACCACAGAGCCTGGTTTCGGCCTCAAACCCACAACTGTGAGATCATGACCTGAGCTGAAGTTGAACACTCACCCAACTGAGTCACCCAGGTGACCTATGGCCTTATTTTCTTAACACATAGGTGCCATATGGAAGGGCAGAGTGACCCTGAATGTCTACTATACCACATGGGGATTCATTGTTAACTCACGGCAAAGTACTTTATACATTTTTCTTTCTGCAAAAAAGACAAGTGAAAAAAAACTGTGTTGACCTTTTCTGTGATTTTTTTTTTAACCGGGAAGATACTTTTAAAAGACAGCTTTAGGGACGCCTGGGTGGCTCAGTCATGATCTCACAGTTCGTGGAATCGAGCCCTCTGTCAGGCTCTGTGCTGGTGGTATGGAGCCTGCGTGAGATTCTCTGTCTCCCTCTCTCTCTCTGCCCTTCCTCTGCTATTCTCCCTCTGTCTCCCCTCCCCTTACAAAATAAACAAATAAACATTTAAAAAAAAAGACAACTTTATAACTGCTCCTTCAAGATAAAGGTAATATTTCACTAATGAATGTTGTTTCTCTGAAGAAATCTGTGCTTTGGAAGTGGCCTTTAGAAACAGGTATTTAAAAACATTTCCATGTTATGTGATTTTCCTGATGAGAATGGTGAATATCGCTTATGGAAATTATGTTTATTAAAACCAGAAAATTGAATTCTATCCTGTTTAAAAATATTTCAAATTTAATAATTACAATGGTTTTAAAATCCATGTGTATAAAATACAAAAATGAAACATGTTTAGGTTAGTGTGCAAAAACAGGCACAGATGTTTTGGACATGTGAGGATATGAATTTCAGTAAAAACCATGTATTTAATTCCTGAATTGGACTGAGAGATGAGAATCCTAACTTAGTGAGTATAGCCACCCCTGCCTTATCCCATGTGGAACAATCTTTCTTTGTGAGGTGACTTTTCCACTGACAGCCACTTAAACCTAAACTGAAACAGAAGCAGACCTCTGAATAGCTATATCAGAAAGGGTTGAACAGTAATTTTCAAAATCACTGAAGTGTATTTAATTACACTGCTTGCACTTTAGTGAAATATTTTTAAATTATTACTCATTTATTTTCATCTTATCCTTTTAAAATGTATATTTAGTGTGTTTTATAATATATATAACATGGTATTACAGTAATATGTGTGTAGAGATCATAAATGTACACAGGTTAAAGGTGCATACTCAAACATTCTTTGCATGTGAATATGTGACATTGGAAGAATTTAAAGACCAATGATGTAGACCACAACCACACAAATCAGGGCTCCACCACAAGGTGAATGGCTAGCCCCAGAATGTACATCAAAATACAGTTTCCTTTATGGAGAAAATCTTCCCATGAGAGCAAACTTGAGCCAACTAAACAGGGTGCTTCGTGAAGTCATTGGCTTGCATTGCAGTACAAGCTTCCTACACTTGTCTCATAAGAAACAGTTGGGCAGTGGGCACCATGCTTTGAGTAGCACTAGTCTAGATGACAGCAGCCTCCAAATCTCCCTTTGCCTTCAGTCTTCACTCTCAACGCCATCTTCCTCAAACCTCTGTGTGTTAAAATGCAAATCGGATCTTAACACCAATTCTGGTCTTCTGTATCCTTCAGGATAAAGACCTTGGTGTGGCATGCAAGGCTCTGCTATAATCTTCAGCCTTTGCTCTCACACCACTATACACCTCTGACCAATGACCGATCCGTATTAGCTCTACTAATACTCCAACCTATTTACATGGCTCTGTTAAACTCGTTCTTCGTACTGCTTGGAAACCCTTCCACAACCTTATCTGTCTGATGAGCACCTACTACCATTCTGACTTTCAACCAAAAACCTCCTCCTCACTGTGCTATTCTTGCCCCTTATTCTCCTTAGGGAAGAGCCAGATGCAGGGCTCAAACCCACGAACCATGAGATCATGACCTGAGCCGAAATCAGACACTCAACCGACTGAGCCACCCAGGCGCCCCCAATAAATAATTGAATCATACTTTTGTAAATGCTGTAGCCTTTAAATAGCAGTCACATTTTAAAGATATTTCAGTACTTTGTCCTTTAGGCAAAGTGCCCATTTCTATTTATTTCTAAGTGGTAAATTAATGTACCTATTTGTTTCTGCTGCTTAAAAGTTGTTTTGATATTATTGGTTAAGATTTATTTTTTTTTTTTTTTTTTTACAAGACTCTCTGGCCAAGCTAAGAGCAGATGTGCAACTGCTTGACAATGCAAGTCCTGCTTCTAGAGACATACCAGGTCATGAAAAGTGAGCTAGATTAGGAGCTAGGCCTGGACTTCATTCTTGCCTTCAGCACTAATTGTGAGACCCATGTCTCAGTTTTCTTATTTGTCAAAGCAGGGTTACTAAAGGTAGTGAAGCTTAAGTAAGAAAATAAACTGAAAGCACTTTGTATATGCTTCGTGGATGTTAAGCATTGTGGTTACCTTCGCTTCTTCCTGATTCTCGACACTTCATTATTCTTACCTTTCTGAGGTTCTCTGATCACTCATTCCTTAATTTTTCTCACTAGGGATCACTGCCCCCAGTATTTCAGTGGGATTCAGTCCTAAGCTCTGGATCTTTCTCCTCTCTGTCTTCTCCTTGGGTTAAATCACTTGCTTTCAAATATTATGATAATATGAGAAATTTTCTATTTTCTTATTCAGAAATTTACCATTTCTTATTTAGTTATGTCACTTGCCTGAAATTTCCACTCCTTCCCTGTCATTTTGACCCATTTGCATCAGTTCAGTTACATTCTTCCTAATCAACCTCTGAAAATGTACAGTAAACATTTATTGAGTACTTGCTAAGCTCAGTAACCTTCATCAGGAGCTTTTGATAGGGGAGGGTCCCTATTTTGAAAGGTGGTCAGGGAAAGCGGCACTGAGAAGACAACAACTGGGAAAAGAAATGAAAGTCATAAAGGAACAAGGCATGTGACCACCTGAAGGAAGAGCATTGTAGACAATTGCAAAGACCCCCAGGTAAGAACATTCCTGGCATGTTTCCTCATGATGAGGAATCATGAGGAGGCTGTTGTAGCTCAAGAGTAAACAAAATAGAATAAAGATAAAAGTTGTGGTCAAAAAGATAATGGGGTGGGGAGAGCAACTTGTGGATGGCCTTAAAGGTCACTTTAAGGTCTTTTCGTTGCTCATAGATCGAGAGGAAGCCACTGGGGGTCTTTTCCCTTGATCTGAGTTATGTTTTAATAGGGTCACATTGGCTGTTATGTTGAGAGTAGGGTGCCAAGTCTGGGAGCGGGGACACCACTTAGGAATGTATAAAAATAATGTAGGCATGAAGTGACAGCAGCTAGTAACAAGGTAGTAGCCTCGAAGGCAATAAGAAAGGGCCAGTTCAGCCTCTATTTTTAAGGCAAAGCCAATATGATGTGCTGATGGAATGTATGTAGGGAATGAGAAAAAGAGAAAAATCAAAGAGAACTGCAAGGGTTTTGGTGTGAGCAGCCAGATGAATGGGATCACTACTCCCTGCAACAGGGAAGACTGGGAGGAGTTGGTATAGTGGCGAAGAACAGTCTGAGGTACCTGTGCTACCTACAGATGGGAAAGTAAGAGGAGAGATCAGGGCTAGAGATGTATTTGAGAGGCTTTGGAGAGTAGGTGGTAATGGGAGATGTGAGTATGGAGGAAATCTCAATAAATGGTTAGAATGAAGACTTCTGATAACTCTCCCCATCAGGGAGAGCCCCAAGAGGAAGTTCTAGAAATAAAACAGATTCATAGGTTATCTGACCAGATTGACTGTATGAAAAACTATTCTGATAGATGCTTTAGAGAACTTCAGAGCACGTGCAAGACTTAGCAAGAAGTCCATTCAAACCACAGTACCTAAATAAAACAGAGAGATATTTCAAAAAGAAAGCTACACAAGAAAGGAAATGAAATCAAAATATGCAGAGTTTTAATAACCAAAATACTAAATACAGTCTTAACCAAATATGCCCTAAAACTGTTTCAGGAGATTAGAGAGGGTGTCAGAAGAATTTGTGTATAGGGTGATGGAAGAGAGCTACATGCTCATCTTTCTGAGCAGGAAGTCAGTGGGTGAATCAAAGCCAACAAATCAAAATATATTTATGATTATTGAAAAAGTACCAGTTAAAAGTTAAAAGTGGTTGTTTTCAGGGCCTCAGAAAGCAGATTGCAGGGAGACATTGCAGAGGAGTCTGCTGATCGTATAACCAAGCTTCCAGTGTAATTTGCTTTTTTAAAAATAGGTCCACACATTATTTTAATCAAAATTGTAACTTAAAAAGAAAACCACAACGCACAGGAAGAGAGGACAATGAATATGGCAGCATTTGAAAAGCTAGGAGCAGGAAAGTAAGAAATGGACAGAGTTCCAGCTCACTCTTCAAATTTTAAGCACAATTGTCTTAAAGTGCATCTATCAACTACTCATGCATGGTTTTGTGACATCACCTCAATTCTTGTCTTGAACTTTTGTCAAAATACTTATTACTGTGTTTCCCACAGATCTTCTCCCCATTAACTAGATTTGAAGATCGTAAGGAAATTGCCTATGTCTTACACTTTCTATAATTTCCCTGCTTCAAAAGACAAGATAGCAAGTATTCAACAAACATTTTATAAATTGTAACTGAATAATAGCCATGATTTGGGTGTGACTTGGTGTTAAAGCCAAACTTAGAAAACCTTACACTCCAGCTAAAGAGGAGGGAAATGGATGGTGTACATATTTCTGCTTCCTAAAGATATTTGAGAAAGAACACAGTCATTTCTAACAGTCAACAAAAACAGCAAAATTTGCCCACTCAGTTTACCATCTTTTCTCAAGGTCATTCTCAAAAAAGAATCTAATTCAAAGCAGGTGCAACATCTGAAGTGAGGTCTATTCTCCAACCTTTCCTATTTTTTTAAAAGCCTTTTTAATATAGTTTGGGAATTTAATAACATTTCCTACCTATTGGTTTTTTTAATCAAGATATGCAATCTCATTTTCCATTTTTATGCTTTCCATTTTTGATTATCTTGTTTTCTTTTAATCTTATTTTGAAAGAGAAGCTCTTGGTGTTTATAATCCCAAAGGGAAGAATGTACTGAAATGCAATGCCTTCCATAATAACCTGAGTTCTCTAAGGTCTAAATTATGTAACTCACATTAATAAGCACTTGACCTATCATTGAAAATGACTATAATAGTCCCACTTTCTATTAAAAGTATCTCCTAAGAAGAAGACATCTCTGTATTAATATCCTTGAGTTTGTATACATGCCTCAACAAAAATAAACCTTTGTTGCCATTAGCTGATCAAATGAATTATTTAATATCTAAAGGCCAAGGCACTGCCATCTGGGTTTACAGAAGAATAAGCTTCTTATGTTCTTATCATGATCTCAATGATCATGACAAAATCATACTGAAATTTTTCAGATGACTGAAAATTTGTGGCAGAGTTCTTTCTGGCATATCTGAAGTCCACTGCTGTATTGAATACATAATTTTCTAGGTATGAGCCTGGACAAAAGTTTTTTTTATTGAGGTATAATTTACATACAATAACATGTAGTTTTCAAGTATACAATTTGATGAATTTGGGCTAAATTTTGTTATCCTGTCCTAGTCAAGGCTTCAAACATTTTCATCCCAGAAAGTTCCCTCATGCCCCACCTTCCATAAACAACCACATATCTATTTATTTTTCTAGTGCAAAAGTCTAGGAATAAAATCGTCAGGTCACAGGACAGATGTACATTTAACTCCATAGGAAGTGCCTTCCAAAAATCCTGTTTCCTACTCAAACCAGAGAGGTATGAAAGTTTCATATTTGCTCACCCATTATATTATCAATCTTTTTGATTTAGCCATTCTAGTTGCTATAAAGTGGTTTCTCATTGTGGTTTACTGTTTTCCCTGATTATTAATGATGTTGAGCACATTTTCATGTACCTCATAACCATTTGTATATTTTCTTTTGTCAGGTGTCTATTCAAATATCTTACCTTATTTAATTAGATTATATGTCTTTTCATTATTGAGTTGTGACCCTGAGTTCATTTTAGGCCTAGATGAAATCAGCTTTAGTCCTGACCCCCAGCCCATCACAATCCATAGTTTAACCTCTCTTTCCCTTTTCTCTTTCCTTTTTAAGGAAAAATAGCTAATCTGAAGCAAACTTATAGGGGTGCCTGGGTGGCTCAGTTGGTTAAGTGTCCAACTTTGGCTTAGGTCATGATCTCACAGTTTGTGTGTTCAAGTCCCGCATCAGGCTCTGTGCTGACAGTTCAGAGCCTGAAGCCTGCTTCGGATTCTGTCTCCCTCTCTCTGTGACCCTCCCCTGCTCATTCTCTGTCTCTCAAAAATAAATAAACATTTTAAAAATAAAAAAAAAGAAAATTAAACAAACGTGTACAAGACGTTCATTTACTCAGTTCTGCATTTTACTGAGCACCTACTGAGCTCCATGAATGTATAAGGATAAGACACAACTTCTGCTTTTAAAGAAGTTATAGTCAAATTTAAGGACAAATGTGAGTAAATAACTATACGTTTAATGTAAAAAGAGCCATGACAGATATTTAGAGAATCAAGATACCATTTCTAGGTAGGGTGACCAGTAAAGGCTTCATTAAAGAAGGTGATATTTGAGATGGGCTTCAGAGGAGGAGTAGAACTGCAACGGACACAGATGGAGTTATGGGAGAAAGAACAAAGGCAATTCTACAGAAAAACATAGGATGTGTTCAAAGAAATGCAATAACAATAACAGCAACAAAATATAACTTGGGCCAAAAGATAGTGTTGGAAAAGTGTATTGTGTTGAAATCATATTGTGGGGAACATGACCCGACTCAGCAGGTCAGGGATGGTCCAGTTAAGAATTACTATGGAAATATTAGTAATACTAGTTACATAACCCATTAGAGTTTGTGGCCCTTTTCAACTCACCGCCCGTGCCTCCTTTCCTTCACTTTGCCTGTGACTGTGCTGTGACTGCTCATCTATATCTCCTGGCTATTTGGCAGGCATTGGACCTCCTCAGAGAGGGACGAGATCAAATCCAAAGCCTGGCACTACATGTCTTCCTTTCTGTGCTTGCCAAGCAGAGCCTTTGGGGCAGCTGTCATGGAGAGGAAGGGAACCTCCTAGGGGTAGAAAACCAGAGGAAGTTTGTCTGCTGGGCTGCTCTGCTCACCAGAGTGAGAAATGAGTTGCAAAGGTAAACATACTCTTGCAGTTTCTGGCTTGGGCATCAAGCCATCAAGCCAGCAGACCCTTGCCAAGGGAGCCAGGTTGTTGGGGAACTGACCAAAGTGGGTCATCCCTCTTAAGACAAGCACCTGTGTATCCAGAGGCAAGGAGATGGCTTGCGACCATTTTGTGGAGTCCTTGAGAGCTATGAGGAAGGTCGCAGAAGAATATGAAGAGAAAGAGTAGATACCTACCTTTCCAGAATTGTGTGCATGCTGACTTCTTGAAGTAGGATGGCCTACTTCAGCCCTAGGAATCTTCAGGCTGGAAGAGTTGTGTCAGCAACTCAGAAGAGTTGGATAACAAATAAAATTCCAAATTTATTGATCAGTAGCATCTGTCACTTCCATAGCCATTCATATGAGAAAACAGGGGTAATACTTGAAATCACAGCAATCTATGATGGTAGGGTTACTTTTTATAACTAATGAGAAAACACTGCAGAAAATTCCCAAACTAGAGGGCTGACTCAGTGGGAGAGAGATGATGGAGTTATTACAAAGGTTCTCAAAATCGTATGAACCTTCGTATTTCTTAAACTGACTAAAAGTGCAACTACTATCATCCTCAAAAGTTTTTTTTTACTTTAACTAAAAGAGAAGTTCTCCAAAGCACCAAGAGCCAGTGTCCTAGAGCAATGGCCTCAAATGATCATGCGTTTTCCACCAGGAAATTCAGTCTGAATAAACGTTCTCATATCTATACCAAATTGGACAGTAAACCGAGATGACCTTTCATCTCTAAGAAAGAATAATCCACAAACCCGTTAACTATTTCTTGTAACAGTTTCTTAGAGCATGGTTTTTAAAGTTAGTTCTTTAAGTAAGGGCTTTTTACCTTGATCAAAACTGATAGAACATAAAAGAATATTTGCTGAGTCTGAATTCTAGGAAAACAATTCTTGCAAAATGTTCTAAACCATATAAGTTCTGAACAGTTTTATTAACTAATCACTGCTCTTTATCCAAGAGTCCTTAACAGTAACGACTCTTAAGAACAAATACTACTAAGTCAGAGAACTTCTTTACAACTTTAAGTATAAACAATCTACCTTTAAGTGAGTGCCTACTGGCTGTCTGCTAAACATTTTATATAAATTATTTTATTTCATCCTATCAGTCCCAGAGGATTCTGACCCCTCCAATACTACTTCTCTCAGAGTTTTTGGTGATTTTACCCACATGAAGTCTCAATTACTCATGGGGTGAAAGAAAATTGAATAGAGCCAAAAAGCTGACGCAAAAATCATTATTCTATAGCAAGTTTTACTCATGATTTTACAATTAACTAGAAGATGCTGACAACAGACTTACAGATAGGAGGGGCAAATTAACCTAGGATTAAAATTTTCAACAAATAACCCACAAACATAAGCACATGAAGCAGTTTTTGGTGCGTACAATAGGCACACAGTTCTTGCCAAGTAAATATAGATGAGTGCTAAATTCTTTGACTCTTCTGAGAGTTTTATTCTTGGGACAGGAAATAAGGTAGTTAAGGGTTATCATTCTGACACACTGTTTCTGCCAAGTCACTGAAATCTATTTTGTTAATTATGTTCTGCTTCTGACTCAAGGAAATAAACACCTTAAAAGAAAGTGGGCTTTTCACATCTCACCAGTAGCACTGAGGTCAATCCTTTGGCCACTATGATGGTCATTTTGTATGTGTGTCGGGGAGGAGAGGGAGAGGACTCAGCATGAGGACAAGGATAGCTCTGTGTTTCAGCATTTGACTATTGGCAATAAATTGCCATCACTTCCTCTTCTCATTGTGTGGAGGAGAGCTGACCATACCGTCTTACAGTATGTGGGTAGTTTTCCTTTGAAGAATCTATTACGCTGAGACACTAAGTTCCATGGGATTTTATAGGTCACAGAGGCTACAGGCTTAAAAGAAATGCAATTATACAAACTTGAGAGGGAGAAAAAGAAGTTAACAGTGATTTCTGAGTTACAAAGCAATTCTATTTTTGAGCTTCAGCTATGTTCTCAGTTCTTTACAAATAGTCTATCACCTTGAGCCTTTTTGACTATTCAGTGGCAGGTATTATTATCCCATTTAACAAACGAGAAACTGAGGTGCAGATACAATAGGAAAAGCCCCAAAGTTATTTGGCCATGAGCGATGGTGCTAGAATGCAGCCCCAGCACTAACTAACCCTGAAACACCATCTCTTCCTAGTGCACAAAATCAGCCCCTTTCATGTATGATTATTCTTGCACCTGTGGTAATTCTCCAATGTTCCTAGATCATTTTCTTTTTTTTTTTATTTTGTTTATGTTTTATTTATTTCTGAGAGAGAGAGAGGCAGTGTGAGCAGGGGAGGGTCAGAGAGAGAGGGAGATACAGAATCTGAAACAGGCTCCAGGCTCTGAGCTGGCTGTCAGCACAGAGCCCGACGCGGGGCTTGAACCCACGAACCATGAGATCATGACCTGAGCCGAAGTCAGATGCCCAACCGACTGAGCCACCCAGGCGCCCCCTTAGATCATTTTCTTACATTTCTGCCTAAAATGCTCCAGTCCTTACAAATAGCATTCAAAGACCTTGCTGTAACAGCCCCCTACACATGACCTGCTCTCTAATTCCATCTCCTACTTCTTTCCTACTTGTCACTCCACACCAGCCACACTGAACATGTCCCCCTCTGAAATACTCCCACCCAGGGGTGGTGCACTAACTGTCTTCTCTACATAGATAGCTTTTCCCCCAGGTATCCATGGGGCTTGCTCCTTCGCCTCCATCAAGTTTTTGCTTAAATGTAATCTTCTCATCAAGGTCTTCCCCGAACACCTCATTTAAATTTGCAAGCTGCCCGCATTGCACTTCCTTTCTCTCTGTTTCTCCTTGATGTTCATCACTGTCACCATCTGGATGTCTCATAGGCATCTCAAACTCTACCTGTCCAAAACTGAACCCCTGATCTTTCCCTTCATACCTGCCTCACTTGCAGCCTTCCCCATTTCAGAAAATGGAAACTCTATTTTTTAGTTGCAGACCATAAATCTTGGAGTCATTCTTTTTTTAAATTTTTTAAAAAATTGTCTTTAATGTTTACTTGTTTCTGAGAGAGACAGAGATAGAGCATAAGTGGGGGGTGGGCAGAGGGAGACATAGAATCCAAAGCAGGCTCCAGGCTCTGAGATGTCAGCACAGAGTCAGGCACACGGGGCTCAAACTCACAAACCATGAATCATGACCTGAGCCGAAGTTGGACACTTAACTGACTGAGCCACCCAGGCGCCCCGATACAAGTCATTCTTGACTACCCTCTTTCCCATCCATATCCAACCCATGAGAAAGTTCCATTGGCTCTACCTTCTAAATCTATAGAAACTCCAACCATCGTCAGCATTTCTGCTACCACTCTGGGCCCAGGCGCCATCCTCTCTATTGTCGGTCTCCTTGTTTCCCCCTTTGCGCTCTTTGGTTTACTTTCAAAGCAGTAGCCAGATGGGTCCTTGTAAAATAAGTCAGATTTGGGGCGCCTGGGTGGCTTAGTCGGTTAAGCGTCCGACTTTCGCTTAGGTCATGATCTCGCGGTTCGTGGGTTCGAGCCCCGCGTCGGGCTCTTTGCTGACTGCCAGCTCAGAGCCTGGAGCCTATTTCAGAGTCTGTGTCTCCCTCTCTCTCTGACCCTCCCCTGCTCATGCTCTCCCTCTCTCTCTCTTCTAGAAGTAAATAAAAATATTTAAAAAAAATAAGTCAGATTATACCATTCCTCTGAAGACTTCTGATCTCACTCTGATAAAACACAAAGTCCTTCTGATGGCCTACAACCTTGTAAGAACATGCTCTGGCTCCCTGTTACCTCTCTGATTTCACCCGCATTTCTGACTCCCCCGCCGTCTCAGCCCCAGCCACTCCAGCTGGCCTCCTTGCTTCCTCAAACATAGCAGGGCCTAAGACACTCTCTGATCTCACAGCCTGTTCTTGCCTCAGATATCAACACGTTTCTCTCCCTTGCCTCCTTCGGACCTCTATTCAACTATCTCCTCCATGAGGCCTTCCCTGACACCGTTCCCAACTGCGACCCCACTCTTGAGCTCTTCCTTTCCTCTTGCCTGCATTCCTCTTTCCCATAGTACTTGTTATTATTGTCAAATATACTGTGTTTATTTTTTGAGAGAGAGAGAGAGACAGAGCACAAGCAGAGGAAGGGCAGAGTTAGAGGGAGACACAGAATCTGAGGCAGGCTCCAGGCTCTGAGCTGTCAGCACAGAGCCTGAGGCGGAGCTCGAACTCATGAGATCATGACCTGAGCCAAAGTCCGATGCTCAACTGACTGAGCCACCCAGGTGCCCCAAATATACTGTGTTTTACTTTTTTTTTAATTGTCTCTCTCTCTCCATTAGAATATAAGCATGAGAAGAACAGGAATTTTTGCCTGTTTAGTTTACTGCTATAGCCCTAGCTGCTAGAATCATAGATCAATACATAAAAAGCAATCAATAAATATTTGTTGAATAAATGCATATCATGTTTTAAAACTCTCATAATCAATCAGGCTCACTCTTGAACATATAGCTCTTAGCCCTTAAGTTATTTCTGAGTCCGTATTAATAAATTAAACTGCCTTTTAAACAGTAAATTAATCCTCTTTCTATTTTAGATGCATTTCATCTACCAATTTGCAGATGTGACTACACATTTTTAATGGGTCGGTTTCTACCTATTGACTGTTAGGAAAAACTCACATTTATTACAAGCAAACATTAAAGAGACTTGAAATTGCTGCTGAAACCCTGGCAGGCTAATTAGTTCTTATTTAACTTACAATTGGGGCACCTGGGTGTCTCAGTCGGTTAAGCATCTGACTTCAGCTCAGGTCATGACCTCATGGTTGGTGAGTTCAAGCCCCGCGTCGGGCTCTGTGCTGACAGCTCAGAGCCTGGAGCCTGTGTCTCCCTCTCTCTCTTCCCCTACCCTGCTTGCACTGTCTCTCTCTCAAAATCAAATAAACATTAAAATTTTTTTTCATTTACAATTAAAGTCATCAAAGTTTCATCTTAATAATGACAATTCATCTCACACACACACACACAAAAAGGAAATTATTCCAATGTCTGGGGATGTTAGAGTACATAATTGCTTGAGGAGAAATTTGTTCTTCTGAGGACATCGAATATCAATTGGCCCTTTTTTTTCCTGGCATCATTAAAATTCCATGATATCCTTGCCCTGTATATAACCCTGCGGGTCTCACTCTTTCCAAATTCATGTCCTGTTACTTTCATTAGACACTTAACTTTAGGTGGTTCCCATGACCTAGACAATTAGACTTCCTACCGTCTGCCAGGCTTGGCTCCGCTACACTGTTTAGTGAGTCAGTACTCGCTAGAGACAATTTCTCGGGAAGCTCGGTACCCATCATTCAATAAGCTCTCCGTGGTAAGTGCCAAAGTCACAGAGAGAGGGGGCAGCCCTCCAGCCTGTAGGTCTCCATCCATATGGCTGCACTCACAAGTCATTTCGGGCTCCTTTAGTGCTGACAGCTGCTCTCCATATTCTCTCACTCCAAAAACAAAATGTTTAAATCTTGCTACATTTTCAAAGTTTTATTTTGGAAAAGAAGGTACACTATTAGTAAATCCTGGATTCAAAGTGGTCAAACAAAACTTTAGGTGAATGAGGAAAGATACAGCTTCATATAACTAAAAATGATCCCTGCCCTGTGGAGTTTGGGAATTTTGTCAGAGTGAGGCTCTTTCTCTCCATCAACACGGGAGATGGGAAACTGCCTGGGTGTCCGGGGACTCGACACTCAACAAGTTTCTGCGCTAAACTCTTGCACAGATCTACATATTAAAAGGAGTAATGGTTAAGAGTTAAGGTGAAGCATTCAACCTAAGCTTTTATTTCCTCTCCTTCTTGAGAGCCCCCTAAAAAGATGGGAAAGGAATTTTATTATACATAAATCCACAAGGACAGATGAGAGTGCATGGGTGGTCTGGTGAGCTACTGAATTCTGAGTGAAAAAAGGCAAAGGAGCAGGAAGACAAACATAAGAGTGCTCAGAGGAAGCATACACCAGGAGGCAGCTGCCTTGCCCTGCAGAACGTCTGAAGGGAATGGGATTTGGAGATGATGGGTGTGGCCTGTGGCAGAGTGAAATGTGGGGCTATAAACAGAAGGATTTATTGAAGGTCTGTATCCGGAGATGTTAACCCACTGCCCTATTCATGTAAAATGCCAGCAGCCAAGGGTACCTCCCCTCTAAGCTAGAAATGTGAAGTCTCTTTTCTGAAAAAGTTGAAAAACTCTAAAGCCAAAAAACGACCTCCATATTCTGGCATATTAAGACCCAACAGCATAATGGCCAGCTCCCCACACAATTGTCCCAAAGCAGAGTCTTGCCAGTGGACAAGCTTCCAGTTAGATTTTCAGTGCCTCGTTTTGAAGTATGAACATGCAACCTAGGATCACCGGCCAGAGAACGTTTGTGACATGAAAGATCAAAACCGGGAAAAATGAGCGGGGTGGAAATAAGCCTGGAAGAGCCAAACACATTGCAGAGAACAGGAGAGAACTTTTAACAAAGCAACAATTAGTGACCTGAGAGAAATCTGAGAAGACATTTCTCATTGCATGACAATAATGATAATAGATATTTATGAAGAACACACTACCAGCTGTTGTTCAACAAACCCAACACGAAGAAACTGAAGCACAAAATGTTTAAGTGATTGGTAGTACGTGCAGAAGCCAGGATTCAAATCTAGTCTGTATTTAAAAGCCATGCTTCTAAACATTATGTGTGTTTCCTCAAATACACTATAAAAAAGGAAAACATGAAAGCTCTTCTTAAAATGTATCTATGTATTTGACAAATATGTATTCACAACCTTCTGTCTTTCAAGCACCAGTCTAAGTGCCAAAAATACGGCAGTGAACAGGAATAGGCAGAGTCCCAGCTTTCCCAGCTAACTAAAAATTCAAAGCCAGGCAAAGAAAGGCAAATACTGCATGATCTCATGTATATGTGGAATCTAAAAAAGTTGAACTCATACTGAGAGAGTAGACTGGTGGTTGCCAGGGCTTGGGGGATGGGGAAATAGGGAGATATTGGTCAATGGGTACAAAGTTTCAGTTATGCAGGATGAATAAGGTCTGGAGATCTAATGTATATCGTAGTGACTATAATTGATAATACTATTTTGCATAATTGAAATTGCTAAGAGAGTAGATCTTAAATGTTCTCTCCATAAGAAAGAAAGAAAACTGTGAGGTGACAGATATGTTAATTGGTTGAATTGTGGTAATCATTTCAAAATATACACATATATCAAAACACTACATTGTACACCATAAATCTATACAACTTTTATTTGTTCATTATACCTCAATAATCCTGGAAGCAAAAATTCTTTTAAGTTTGATTTATTTATTTTGAGAAAGAAAGAGAGAGAGAGAACAAATGTGGGGTGGAAATGGGTAGAGAGAGATAGAGAGAATCCCAAGCAGGCTCCTCACTGTTAACGCAGAGCCCAACATCGGGCTTAAACTCACGAACCATGAGATCATAACCTGAGCTGAAATCAAGAGTCCGACACTTAACTGACTGAGCTACCCAAGTCCCCCTGGAAACAAAATTTTTTAAGTAATTATTTAAATTCAGTAGAAGAGATGGAAGATACGGTCAAGGAATTCTAGCATTAGATTCAATAAAAAATAATAAGAGAAATAACGAGAAAAAATGGAGACAAGTCCGATTAATAAATAAGAAGTTCCTTTTTCACTTCCTAGGAATTATAGAGAGGGAACAAAGAAAATATGAGGAGTAAGTCATCCTGGAAACAATACCAAAAATTGTCCTAAAGCTGAAGAGCATAGCCTTCCAGATCGAAGGCTCCACCCCCACCCTCAGTGGCCAGCACAGTAAGTGCAAAAAGATCCACATCAAGGGTGGGTCTCCTTCAGGAAATCTTACACCAGGAACAACGAGTACCATATAATCGTTTCACAAAATATACATGGATCAAATCATCATGTGGTATACCTTAAACTTACATATGTTATACTTCAATTATATCTCAGTAAAACTGGAAATTAAAAAGAGACAGATAGAGAAAGAGAAAATCATAAAAGCTACCAGTGACTAAAAACTAGTCAATGACAAAAGAACAAACCTGAATCGCATCATTCTTACCAAAAGCAGCAATAAGTGCTAGAATTCAGTAAAGTCTTGAGAATTCTGAAGAAGAACTATTTATAACCTGAAATTTTACACCAGGTTAAGTATCAATTGAATATAAGGATAGAAAAAAGTATTTTTAGACATTCAGGAATGCAGAAGATATGTCCTTCATATATAGCCTTCCTAAGAAGTTACTCAAACATTTTCTCCAATGAAGGGGGGGAAAACCAAGAACACTACACAAGACTCAGGAAGAAGTTCCCACTGGGGACAAGGGACACTGTTCTAAGAAGCTTGAACTTCATCGTGTAGACTTTGGAGGAACCATGGCTTCAAACTGGAAAGCAGTACGATGAGACCCAAGTTTTAGAAAGAACATTCTGTCTTCAGGTCTGATGGTGGGATTATTAGAAGGTTTCTAAGACCAGACAGAAAGTTTTTGCCCACCTCAGGTTAAATGTAATTCAGACCTAACCTAAGGTGGTAGTAATGAGAACCAGGAGACTGTACATAGCTACAGACATATAAACAACTGAGCTCTCCTCTGATTAGGGGGTATGGCTCAGTTGCACCTTACTATAGACATTGATGGCATAAATGTAGGGCAAGGGCAAGAGAGACTCCACGAGAACACAAGCCCTGCAAGATGGCAGACAGAAATTCGGAAATAAACACAAGTAGTCTTGGAGGGAAGAATCATTCCATTTAGAATTCTTTGAGTGGAGAGTCAATGCTACAACCATTTTCAAGTATAAAGTAACTCCTACCTTCTTTTCTGATAGCAACCAGACTATCTGATTAAAACTGTAGCTCTCTGCAAGAGGGGTTAAATCCCCAAAAAGGGGAAAAAGCAGTTGCTCCTCTTGCTTGACTCTATAATGTACCAAAGCGGCATGAGTGGAGCAGCCTACATCAGGAAAGGGCAGGAGCACTTTAGGTAACAGCAGGCCTAATGGATAGTTCAAGCTACATCAAGTGGCTCTTGCCAGCAGGGAATCGGATGGCTCCAATAGATTCTAATTTGGGCTGTAAGTGACCTTAGGTGCCTGAGATGAGTGCATAGGCCAGGTCTGCAGGATGTTAAAGAGCATGGTAGGAAGAGGAAATGTTATTCATGGGATGCTGGGAAGTCACTGAAAGGTGACTCAACCCATATGTTATGACTCAACCCGTATGTGATGACTACTTTGGCTGCTCTGTGAAGGATGGACTGGAAGGGAGGAAGGGTGGACAAGAAAGCTATTGCACCAAGAGATGGCTTAGATGAGAGAGCTTACACTGGAGATGCAAATATATGAACTGAAAATGTTTTTTGGATGTTTGTTTTGTTTTGTCTTGTTTTGCTAGATTCAACGGAAGAGGAGTAGGTTGGGTGGGGCTTGGGGTGAAAAGCTAAGTTTGGGATGGACCTGGTAAATTGGAGTTGCCTCTGAGGCATCCTGGATGAGATGTCAAATAAGCAGTTGGATCTATAAGTCAAGATCTGGCCCTGAGCTGTATTTGCTGGGCTCCTTGCTTCTGACTTGAGATAGGCTCCAAACTGGGTAAGAAGGGAATTGACGTTTATTGAAAACCTGCTACATGCCAAGTACCCGTTATGTTACAGATGTTTCTACTGTAAGTTTTACACACATTTGCCAACACCTGCTTTTCTCCATGCATGGCCAAGCACCCGCCCAATTCAGCCCCACTGAGAGCCAACTTGTGGCCACCTGATATATGCTTGGGTTGCAGACACTCAAACCATGGAATCAGTTTCTCCCCCACAGATTCCCAACGAGTCCCTGGAGGGTTGCTGCACCTGGATGTGTATTCAAAGACTCCAGAGACCTGATTGATGATAAGGAGTAGAGAAAAGTTCCCGGGACACTGAACCCAAGCTCTAGATCCAAATTATAGTTTTGGCTCCACCCTTGTTTGCTGAGTCTCTTTGGATATAACAAGCCTCATTTCTTTGTCTTAGATTTAATATCCATCTGCTTCATAAAAATGTTCCGAGAATTGACGTGAGATTCTAAATTACCTAGAGAGCATCTTAAACAATGCAGATTCCTCCCATTGGTTTGGGGTGTGTCTCAGGAGTCTGTATTGCAGGTAATTATGATGCTAACGCTGATTTGCAGAGTGGCAAATCGGCAGTTTTCACCAAATATCTGCCTCAATGCTATCCTCACCACTTGGGTCACTATAGCAGTTGTTGGTTGTTGTTGTTGTTGTTGTTTTAAATACGGCCCAAATTCTTTGACACTCCTCCAATTGTGAGATGGGTTCTATGTTCCCCATCTTTCAATCTACTAGTTCTCTTGGGACACCCCAGATGCTTCCTCTCAAAATGCTCCCTCTCAGAACCTGACTACCATGATGTGAGAAGCCCAACCCCATGGAGAAGTCATGTTAACAGTCTGGCTGAGCTGATCTTTGAGTCATCATCTAGCCCTGGCCTAGACATGTGAGTGACGGAATCTGCATATAATACCAGCCCCCATCACTGACTTGCCCCGGCCTTCAAGTCTTCCTAGCTGAGCCCCAGACATCACAGAGCAGAGATTAGCCACCCCTGCCATGCCCTATTCTAATTTCTGACCCACAAAAGCTTTGCTAACAATAAAAAGACTGTTGTTTGATGCCACTTAGTTTTGGGGTGTTTTGCCATTCAGTAACTGGGATGGCTCCTAAAATGTTTTCTCAAGAAATAGCTATTAAAATGCAAATGGAGTATTTGGAAGGATATGCTCTTTCAGATGAACACACACGCAATCAGTGCATCAAACAGACAGCAAAGCAGGGAAAGTGAGCCAAGAGACGCTCTCTTGTTTCACTGACATGAATGCATCACTGGATAAAGACACACATAAGTTGCTTTCAGAAAACTGAAGGCAGAAAGATAGCAACACCTTGAAGACAGCATGTCTAAAAGAGAAAATACAGCATCAAAAGGACAGATGAAGCAGAGGAGAAAAGTCTAGCTTCATTTGCTTCACAATTCCCCTATGGCTGCCTCCAAAATTCCTCAACTCTCTTATTAACTGCAAAGTGGTTCATTTCTGCCAGTTTCCCACATGTACTTGCTTAGTTTTAAAAATTAGCTGGGATCATATAATAATGAGCATCCATGGTAATTTCTACCACCAGGCAAGTTTGAGAAATGCTGAATTATAAAATTTTTAAAGTACATGTAAAACAAATATAGCACCTTTCCCTGAGAATCAGAGCTCTGTAGTAAGAATGGGCTTACTGTGAGAGCTTCATGTTTGTGAAAAATGACTAGCAAGTTCTAGCAGCCTTGAACCCTGAGATTGCAAATCCCAGCTAAGTCCAATTACAATGATATGGAGGAAGAAGCTATAAATACTGGAATTCACTTACTAATCAGTACTATTAATTATATTAAATTTTAAATGTAATTATTTAAAAAATCATGAAACAAAATATGTAAAATGTAAGAATATCCAGTGACTATTTTAATTGATAAAATATAAAATGAGAGATATTAGGTTAAATATTCATGGTTTTATTCAAGCTATCATTCAATGCAAGCAAGACAAAACAATGGAGCAGGATATATAGTCTGGACTGTCTGGGGCAGAGACAAGAACAGGAAATGCCACACTACAATGCGAATTAATTCTACTTTAGTAACTAACACTGGTATCTATGTTGCTTCCAGCCTCACCACATTTCTTATTATTTTTGGAAGTGATGTGATTACTAATGCAAATACTGGAGTTTTCTTTCCAGGAAATATGTTGAGAGCCTCCTAAGGGAAGTCTAGGGAGGCTGTTTGGAGTCATGAATTTACCATGTAACTCCCAAGCTCTGCATCATTAGAAGATTTTCAGAATACTAGTGTTGGATTCTATCAGTGAACAGCTTATTAATCCCCAAACCCTAGACCCCACAGAGACTGTGAGAAATTCAGGCCCTATTAAACCTGCTCAAATATATTTCTCTTTTGTTGTGAGACTCTTTAGTAGTTATATGTTGTAATTTTCTGGAATAAAATTGAAATCCGTCTCGGATTCCAAGAGTTTCCATATATTGCAATGAATAAAACAAAATGTCTGCTAAGCTATTATTGTATGGATGCATACTGGAATTCCAAGTAATAAAAATGGGGAGTCCTTTGTAACATATCAACTTAGAAACCAAATATTTCCCTTTCGGCCGGTGGCAGTATGTAAAGAACTGAGTCTATATTCAACAGCAGAAGGGAACACACTCCCATTAATCTCAGGCCTGCTTGACTTTCTAGCCAAGAAGTAGAAGGTTCTGGCTGCTCACCACCTCTCTGTACTACTCTGTTCTCTCCTTCCTAGGGACATCTCTTACACCAGTGTCACTGCCCTACCATCCAAAGGCCTGGAGCACCTGAAGGAATTGATAGCAAGAAACACTTGGACTCTAAAGAAACTTCCACTTTCCTTGAGTTTCCTTCACCTCGCACGGGCTGACCTTTCTTATCCGAGCCACTGCTGTGCTTTTAAGAATCAGAAGAAAATCAGAGGGTAAATGCAGGTGTCTGGAATAAGCAGCAAAAGGTCTCAGTGGAAGCTGAATTAATTTCTGGGTTTGGAAAAGGTTTCTGGTTTGAGAGCCAGGTGGAAAGAATGGAAGCATCCATAAGAATCATGAAATCTATGGGACACAATGACTCTGCAGACTCAAAGTGATGGCAAATGTGAAATAAGACCAGTGTCACTGGATCACAGTGGGCGGGGGAGGGGGGAAGAATCACGTAGAATCTGCAGAGATCATACATGATTGCTAGTCAGCTGGCTTTGTACCCTAGCTCAGCCACTTTCTAGTTGTGTTGTTCCAGCTTGCTTACTTAACCTCCCTGAGCCTCTGTGGAGATCGTAATGTTATCATCCACAGAGGTTTTGAGAAAGGTAAATGAGAAACTGAATAGAATACACCTATCGCAATGACCTGGGATATTTTAGATTCTCAAAAAACATTAGCTATGATATGTATTATTTTATTATCAGGCTGATTGTGAGCTGCAGAGGAGGAATGGCCTTCTCCCTGTGCTCTCTCTTTGAATCGTGTCTTCACTTACACTTTTACTCTTCATGATTTCGCCCCTTATGTCCTAACACCACCTTCATTTATCATTTACTCACTTCTGCTCAGTTTCTATATAATATCTACTGGCTGACTTTCTGGCTCATATTTATAGTAGGAAATAAAATGGGATCTAGTTGTGGGGGGCAGAAGCAAAGGGGAAAGTTGAACAGCTGTCAAAGAAGGCCAGTATGGCCTAATACCCACAGAAAGCCAGAAGTGGGGTACGGAGTGGTGAGAGCAGGCTTGATACTGATGCTGTGTGGCCCTGAGTAGGAAAGCACCAGGGATAGGTGGGAGGCTTGAGCAGACCTCAAGGGCAGTGTCCAGTTTTCTTGTTAACCTCCAAACAAGTTGGAATAAGCAGTTCTTTAGGCATTTTAACCAGACCCCAATAGATGAATGAACCTCTGCTTCGGCAGCTGAAACAAATTAAAGAATCCCTTTTGATGTCCATATGGTGGGCTAGTGAAAAACTAAATCTCACTTCCATGGGCCTGCCTGCATGATCGCATCCATTTATTCATTTGTTCAATAAGTATTTACTGAGCACCTAGCATGTGCTTGGCACTGTCCTATCCTATAGCAATGAATAGGTTGGACAAAAGCCCTTTTGCATTTCATTTTCATTCTAGTAAGGGAAGTCAGAAAATAAATAAGCAGATAAATAGATATCAGGTACTACTACAAAGGAAATAGACACAAGGTAGGACAATTTATTTATTTAGGCCTTCTCAGGGAAGGCCTCGCTGAGAAAGGAACATTTGAATTTAAAACTGAATAATGAGTAGAAGCAGCTATGAGTTTTTCAAGCAAAGGGAACAGGAGTTCAAATAACAATAACCAACACATACAAGGCACTACCAGTGTTCAAGGTGCTCTTTGTAAGAGCTTTAAAAAATATACTCATCTAATCCTTTAACAACCCAATATGATATACATACTCATTCCACTTCAAAATGGGATAAGCCAGGCTTCATAGACCTACCCAAGGTGAATAGCTAGTAAATGGTAGAGCCAGGTCCTAACCTAGGCAGAATGACTCCACCATTCATGCTTTTTTACTCATTATTGTTCTTGAACTGGGTGCAGATGAGAATTAAGGGCCAATGTCACTGGAGTACAGCAGAGGAAGGGGTAGGGTGAGTGATGGGAAGTAATGTAGGAAAAACAAGCCTGACTAGACTATGTAGAATCTTGTTGACTCATGTAGATCATGGAAGTATTCTGTGTATTTTGCTAAATGCTGAGAGGACCATTAGGGGTTTTCATCAAGCAGTGACTTCTTTCTATTGCCTTACAGAATCCTTGAGTCCTTCATGTGTAACGACAGCAGTATTCGGAGCCTGCGTCAGAGAAAATCTGTGAATGCTTTGAATGGCCCCTTTGACCAGGAATATGAAGAGTATCTAAGTGACAGCCATGCTGGATACAAGGACAACTCTAAGATCCAGGATACCCACAGCAACTCTCATTATTATGTCTTCTTTGAAGAACAAGAAGATGAGATCCTTGGTTTTGGCCAGGAGCTTAAAAACCCACAAGAAGAGACCCTACAGGCCTTCGATAGCCATTATGACTACACTGTGTGTGGGGGCAATGAAGACATGGTGTGTACTCCCAAGTCAGATGAATTCAACCCCTGTGAAGATATAATGGGCTACAAATTCCTGAGAATTGTGGTGTGGTTTGTTAGTCTGCTGGCTCTCCTGGGCAACGTCTTTGTGCTGATCATCCTCCTGACCAGCCACTACAAACTGACCGTCCCACGCTTTCTCATGTGCAACTTGGCCTTTGCAGATTTCTGCATGGGCATGTATCTGCTCCTCATCGCCTCTGTAGACCTCTACACTCATTCTGAATACTACAACCATGCCATTGACTGGCAGACAGGCCCTGGATGCAACGCAGCTGGTTTCTTCACTGTCTTTGCCAGTGAATTGTCAGTGTATACACTGACAGTCATCACCCTGGAGCGCTGGTATGCCATTACCTTCGCCATGCGTCTGGACCGGAAGATCCGCCTCAGGCATGCATATGCCGTCATGGTTGGGGGCTGGGTTTGCTGCTTTCTGCTTGCCCTGCTCCCTTTGGTGGGAATAAGCAGCTATGCCAAGGTCAGCATCTGCCTGCCCATGGACACTGAGACACCTCTTGCCCTGGCATATATTATCCTTGTTCTGTTGCTCAACATAGTTGCCTTTATCATTGTCTGCTCCTGTTACGTGAAGATCTACATCACAGTCCGAAATCCCCAGTACAACCCAGGGGACAAAGACACCAAAATTGCGAAAAGGATGGCTGTGTTGATCTTTACTGACTTCATGTGCATGGCTCCAATCTCATTCTACGCTCTGTCAGCACTTATGAACAAGCCTCTCATCACTGTTACCAACTCCAAAATCTTGCTGGTTCTCTTCTATCCACTTAACTCCTGTGCCAATCCATTTCTCTATGCTATTTTCACAAAAGCATTCCAGAGGGATGTATTTATTCTCCTCAGCAAGTTTGGCATCTGTAAACGCCAGGCTCAGGCATACCGAGGCCAGAGGGTTTCTCCAAAGAATAGCACTGGTATTCAGGTCCAAAAAGTTACCCGGGACATGAGGCAAAGTCTCCCCAACATGCAGGATGACTATGAACTGCTGGAAAACTCCCATCTCACCCCAAATAAGCAGAGCCAAATCTCGAAAGAGTATGATCAAACAGTTTTGTAAGTTGACCCTACACTACTCACCATGGTATGGGACTTATAAAAGGCTGGTTTCTTGAACATGTACTCCAAACCCATCACATACACAAGACGGCTGACCTAACCCTTGTACAGATGATGTTTTGTGGGGCAAAAGTTCATCTCTGGAGAGGGAGTAGCATTAACCTAATCATATCTCTGAAGGAAGAGAGGCTACCAGCATGTCTGAATCCCAGGTGATATCAAAATAACTGACATTTTCTTCAAGATTTGCTTGATGCTAACTGCAGTGACAACATTGTATCATATGCTCAACAAATATCAACTAAACTAGGTCAACACTGAGCTTCTCACCTTTAGATAGCGCTGCATACTAAAGATTCAGCAAATGGAAAATGCTGTTAACTTACCTGGTAACCACAATATAAAATTAACCTTATGCTGGCTTGGTACATTTTCATGATCCCCGATACAACCAAAGAGAATGTGAATTCCTCAAATCTGAAAAAGTCACACAGGATACACACGCAGAACAGCTACTATGAGCTGAAGGAGGGAAAAGGCTTAGCTTTGTTTTTTCAGACTCTGAAACTACTAATCATCTCTTCACAAGGATCTACCTGATGTGACCCAACTGTTATGTGTTGCCCAGAAAAAACTGGCAATTTCAGTTTTTATGTGGCTGAGCAAACTAAGAATTGTTCTTCTTGGCTTGTCTCATAGCATGAAAGACATGAACTCTAGAAATATTTCTAAGCAGCAGCAAGTGAGAATTATGAGCAGAGCACACTAAATCACCCATTGATTAATAAAGCAGGCTAGACGCGAGGTAACTGCTGGACCTTGGGCCAATCACTGGGCCACCATTAAGTCTGTAGAAATGAAGGAGCTTAGGGCACCTGGGTGGCTCAGTCAGTTAAGCATCTAACTCTTGATCTCGGCTCAGGTCATGATCTCACAGTTCCTGAGTTCAAGCCTCACATTGGACTCTGTGCTGACAATGAGGAGCTTGGAATTCTGCTTGGAAATCTGTCTCTCCCTCCCTCTGTCCCTTCCCCACACATGCCTCTGTGTGTGTGTGTGTATGCGTGTGCACGCGTGTACGTGCATGCACACACACTCTCCCTCTCAAAATAAATATACTTAAAAAGAAAAAGAAAAATGAAGGAGCTTAATGGCCTCTTCCAGTTTTAAATCTCTATGTATATCCCTTTCCCTTAAAACATGTTTCCATGACAAAGAAAAGAGAAAAGCACTAAGAAAGTAGAATCTGTTTTTCTTATCTTATAGGGCTGCCATCTATATCTCTTTGGAGTCTAGACATATGACACAGGAAATTTCTTGTTTCATTTTTGGTTGTGATGTCTGAACCAAAAGTTCTACAGAGTGACCCAATTGGGCTGGGTTTGAGTTACTCGTCTAATTATTAGATCTACACAGCTACGATTATCAGGCCAAAACAGTTGGTATTCATCTGATAGAATAAAAGGTAGTTTTGCAAATTTTGGTTATTTAGAGTTACTATGTCACTGTGTAGATTCACTTGAAAATATTTAACTTGTCTGCAGGGATTGGTTTCTTTACGTACCTGTTTCCAACCCATAATATATACTAAAGCTGCTAAGCACTCAGGTAAAGCAACACTAAAGCTATCAAGAGAAGTTTCTTCTTTCTGAAACTGCTAGCTCTTTCCAGCCTGTAGATCATTGGACATAAAATCTGTTTCCCAACAGGGGAAACAGACTGAGCCTGGGTGGCTCAGTAGATTGGGTGTCTGACATTGGCTCAGGTCATGATCTTGTGATTTATGAGTTTGAGCTTCTCTGCTAACAGCTTAGAGGCTGGAGCCTGCTTCAGATTCTGTGTCTCCCTCTCTGTCTGTCTCTCTCCCTCTGGTGTTCTCTCTCTCTCTCTCTCTCTCATAAATAAACATTAAGAAACTTTTTAAAAAAATCTGTTCCCCAACAGTGCTCCCTTACCTAAAATCGTTAGAATCTATCTTTATCTACAGATGTACTCTCTAGATTATCTGTCAGGACAGCCGCTTAATTTCATCCTCAGCAGAGATGGCATTTGCTTCTCAGTGCTCATGAACCACACCAAGGAATTTGAAGCTTTTATTGTTGTAAGTCTGTGGAGTGGAGTTAGTGGTCCTAATGGGGCCCCAGAGATGGTCCCCCTGACTCATCTAGAATCTCCCTGTAGCAATACCCATTCCGGATCATCATTGAGACTTGGGAGCCTTTGTAGAAATACTAAACACACTTGAATCATGACTTATCCACCAGTTCACTTGTAACTAATGAAGCTAAACATATGTGTGATGTTTTGGCATCACCTGTAACATTTTGAAATAGCACATCCTGATAAATAATGTGTCTTATCTTGAATAGTTGAAATAGCATTTTGGAAACAGTCCTAGAAAAGAAACTTCAACATCGTTGTTACTAAAATTTGCATTCACAACATGAAATAAATTTTCTTCCTTTGAAATGATTTGCTGAATCCTAGAGTATTGCTTTGTGTAATTTGTGAGCTTCTATTAGGGCTACCATTATATGGATCAAAATTCAAGACAGGAAGAGAAACAGTTGGAAAATTTGCTAACGAAGTCATATTAAAACAAATTATTGACTGCCAATAACTTAAGTATAAAATTATGTCTTGAATAAATAAATGGTCTTTATGTGAAAAACTTATGAGGAATTGAATTATGATCCATTGACAGGCGGTGATGGTTAAGAGAAAAGTATGATTAGTATTGACCGTAGGAATCTAAATAGTGCTCTAGTGAAGGTAATAAATCTATAATGCTTGGTCAGAGTTTAATTTATCTGGCAGCTTTCAACTATCTGGAGATGGATCCAAATAGCAGGATAAACAGTGTCAAGCCAATCAGAATAGATGTCACAAAATTCGTGCCCTAAAGCTTATACATGTTGCCCGAAGGAATCTCTCTCAAAACACTCTCAAAGTTTACTGATTCTTGCTTTATGGATAACCTACTGCATATCAGAAGCAGCCAATTAGAAGAAGAGTCTAATCCAGGAAGCACCATGAGAGTGGCAATAAGGCAAAAGTGAGGGCAAAAAATGAAAATTATAACCACAAGAATTCAAAACAATAACAATTTGAGAAGAAATACTCTTAACTGCTTGGAGTCTTTGGGAGAAAATGTATAATAACACAGTAGAGGGGATAAATAAAACTTGGTAGAAATGCATTCTGTTTTAAAAGATATAAATGTTCTAGCTCAGAGTGGTGAACTGAGTCCTGGCACCTACTAACCCTCTTCTTTCAAATTCCACTGAAAAGTCAGTGAAGAAGTAAAAACTGGGACCAAGCCAAAACCATACCATGAACAGGAGGAATGGCACCAGAACAGACCAGCCTCTGTGGCCTTCGGAAAGATGGAAAATCTATGGCCTTGAGTTGATCGATAACAGAGCGGAGAAGGCGGTGGCCCAGAAGGCAGTGACTGGATAAGGCTGCAGTTCTGGAGGGATGTGTTCCCTGCAGAGTCCCAGAAGTCCCCGAAGCCTGAAAGCCACAGGACCCAGGGGCTAATTAAAATAATTAATTGCAATCTGTCTCACATGGCCCCCCATTGACTCTTACTACATCAGTTAGAACAACTGACATGTTTAGTGTTTGCCTCAGGCTGAAATCAACAAAGTCATTGTAAAGGAAGTAAGTGATCAGTGTAGATGGTGCCAAGTTCATAGTCTGGGGCAGGGGCAAACACAGCCCACTTGCCTACTGCTCTCACATCATACAGTGGAGCCTGGACATTGACATAGGCATCACTATCAGCCCCCCAGTCAGGGAAAGGCATTTTGGAGAAAAGTACATACAACATTAACCTGACATTAGCAATCCTTACCTTGCATTCAAAAATATAAGTGAACCAGAAGAATTACCAGACATTTGAGGAAAATGTACATCAATAGCACACACAAAAAAAGACCAAATTGAACAAGTAGGGGAGGGGAAGCATAGTTCAGAGACAGAGTACTTTTATTTAATTCTAGTTACTAACATCAGAGAAATTTGAGAAAAAACTGGGCCCCAAAATGATAGCCAGGTACTTAAAAAAAAAGCAGTAATCAAAAATGAGAAGGAGTTTTGGCAAATTTGAAATGGGATTGCCAAAGCAAGAGGTTTTTGGGTTTTTTATTTTGTTTCTTTGTTTTGAGAGAGAAAGAGAGCAGGGGAGGGGCAGAAGGAGAGAGAGAGAAAGAGAGAGAGAATCTAAAGTAGGCTCCATGCTCTGCACAGAACCTGACACAAGGCTCGCTCTCACAACTATGAGATGTTGACCTGAAATTGAGTAGGACACTCAACCCACTGAGCCATCCAGGTGCCCCTCAAAGCAAGACTTTTAATAGAAAGGATGGGAGTTGAAGTAGAAGAAATCTCCTAAATGTTGAACAAATAAACAAAAGATGTGAAATACGAGACAACAGATGAAAGATATAGAGGCCCAGTCTCAAAGTCCAACATCTATGTAACAGGAGTTCTNTCCTAAATGTTGAACAAATAAACAAAAGATGTGAAATACGAGACAACAGATGAAAGATATAAAGGACCAGTCTCAAAGTCCAACATCTATGTAACAGGAGTTCCAGAGAAAATGTAGAAAACACAGAAAACACGGAAACGGGAAAATCATGAGCTGATAAAGATCAAAAGTGTCCCCTTAGTGCTAAGGGGGTGAATGAAAAAACTCACACATAAAACTGTTCTTATAAAATGTCAGAAAGGGGAGGTCTGAAATGTTTGAGAAAGAGAGGGAGAGAGAAGTCACGTATCAGAAAGGAGTAACACTCAGATTGACCTTTAATAACACTGTATATACCAGAAGACAATGGAGCAATGCTTTCAATGCCTTGGGGAAAAAATGTTTTAAACCCAGGATGCTCTACCCAGTTAAATCACCATCCAAGTGTAAGGGCAAAATAATGGCCTGTTTATATATGTAAGTACTTGGCAAGATTATTTATGTCAAATATCCACAACTCAGAAATAAGCAGAAAGATAGCAGAGTGTTGTTTTGATGCAGTGCTGGGTTTGACTTCCTATTGCCTAGGCTATTTTTTAACTCTGTCAGTTCAGGGGTTAACTTGTCCAGCAGATTTTTATCTTGTGGAGATTCCAATAACTTCTGCATGGTGTATGGCCCAGCTGGACATTAACCAGCTTTGTATCTAACCCACCACTATCATCCTAGCACTTGTTGATCATTAATATATACTTAGCTTCTTGAGTGTTTCTTTGGACCAGTTTTCATATTTTGCTAGATTCTTCTTTAGATTATAAGTTGAATAAAATCTTGGAAAGATGTTTATTCTATATTTAGAATCATTTGTTTAATATTCCCTGTATCTTCCTTCTGAAAAATTACTTGAGGTTGTACTTTATAATCATGTATTTCTTTCTCAATGGATCTTAACATACTATTTGTTTTATAATTAATAATATTTGTATGCCATAATACTGTAAAAGTTTTAAAATCAAATTATATGACTCACTTATATTTAACAATAGAATATAAATATCACAAACCCTGGCAAGTCAAAATAATGGTATTGCTGACAAAAGTCAGAAGGAGGGAAGAAGAGAAGAGGTGTAGGACATGGTAAAGAAGACAATTTCTTCTTTTCCACTATAAAGAGGAAAGAGAGAATGCCCACAGTTAATAGAATAAGGAAAAACATTGTCTTCTACGGTTATAAAATCAACCAACTGAAAATGTTAAAATTAATACTAGGAAAGATTTTTTTAAAGCTGGGAGTTAGCAGATAATGTTAAATCAACTAATTTCCTATTCTTCATTATATTCAGCCAAAAGTTATATTGTCTAAATATCTATACTCTAAAAACCCAGGTGCTTAAGTATACAACAGAATTATAAAAATAACCACCAGAAGAATTAAAGTAAAAAAAATGGACTGAAAATTGTTTTCTCTGGAGATTGAGACTAGGGATTGAGTGGTGTTATAGACCAAAGTACGTTCCCTCTGCCACAAATTCATAGGTTGAAGCCCTAACCCCACCCCCTCCATGTGACTATATCTGGATACAGGGCCTTTATGGAGGTAATGAAGGTTAAATAAGGTCGTAAGGTGGGCCCTAATCCCATAGGAATCTCTTATGAGAAGAGGATGAACCACCAGAGATCTCTTTCATTTTCGAGCACACAGACAAAAGGTCACAAGATGACACAGCCAGAAAGTGGCCACTGAAGAGAGCCCACCCCAGAAACTAAACCTACCAGCACTTCAATTTTGGACTTCTAGATTCAGAGGTTTGAGTAAAAAATTTCTGTTATTTGAGCCACCGGTGTGTGGTATTCTGTTACAGCAACCCAAGCAGACTAATACGGATGGAAACTTTCAGCTGGTACCCTTCTGTACTGTTGACTTTTAAAATCATGTGCATACTTTTTTAAGACAGTGGAATGGAACTTATTATAATAGTATTATCCTTTAAGATAATTAACATTAAAAATGTGGCATTTAGGGACACTTGGTTGGCTCAGTCAGTTAAGCCTCCTACTCTTGATTTCGGGTCAGGTCATGATCTCTTGGTTCAAGGGTTCGAACCCCACATCAGGCTCGGTGCTGACAGTGCAGAGCCTACTTGGGGTTCTCTCTCTCCCTCTCTCTCTGCCCCTCCTCCACTCTTGGTCATGCTCTCCCTCTCAAAAATAAATAAACAAATAAACTTTAAAAAACATGTGGCATTTAAAGAAAGGTGTATATTGGGCCATTTTATCAGGTAGTTGAATTATTCTGTCTTTAGAATTATAAGAGAGGGAGGCAGACCATATTTTTGGAAGTGACTTGAACAAAAATCTAGCCATTACAAAATTTTGACTTTTAGGATGTAATAAATCTAAGTTAGTGAGTCTTTGTTAAGTTTATTTATTTATTTTGAGAGAGAGAGCATGAACAAGGGAGGGGCAGAGAAAGAGGGAGGGAGAGAATCCCAAGCAGGCTCCACACTCCATGCAGAGCTTGATGTAGGGCTTGATCTCATGACCACGAAATCATGACCTGAGCCAAAATCAAGAGTTGGACACTTAGCCGACTGAGCCACCTAGGTGACTTCCTCTTTCTTTCAAGTTTTTAAACTTATTTTGAGAGAAGGAGAGAAAGCCAGTGAGTCTTAAAGTGCCTATTTGGTAGCCACATCTGGCAAAAAAGTAAAAACCCTTTATAAGTTATTCTATTGGACATCTTAATAATATTAAATCAAAGTTTTCTCCAGAGGGAAAATGAAGCAATTAATTATTACCTATCATATGAATTTAGGAAGTAAAAAAGTAAACTTTAAACAAAGTAGGGTAATTTATACTATTATAAACAACTTTGATTCTGTCACCCATTTAGTATAATTTTGGAATATATTTTGGGAATTTGGGAATATTTAGGAATATTCTACTTCATTTCTTTAAGTATTTTAGAGGGGAGGTGATGGCAATTGCTATTTGACAGGACACACAAAAAAGTCTAATTGTACATCAATCATGTGTCTCTCAGTCTTAAAAGACAACATGGTTCCTTGTAGCCCGTTTGGGGGTATTAGAGTCACAACACACTATAGAAATAGCTCAGGCATATGGGACCCACGTAATGATGCATTAATAATTCACCATAATAGGGTTTAAACAAAGGATTCTAATCATTAGTGAATTTACAATCAAAAACAGCGCTACAGATCTGCCCCTCAGGCAGGAAGTATTCTGACAAAAGCCTATTTATAACTTATTCCCATGACTCTGTTTTCTTCCACCACAGGCACTGCATCTAAGGTCTAACCCCAGAGAGAGTTTCAAAAAAGTCTGTAAGATCCTCAGTTCTGTAGGAGACTTTTCAAGTTTCTCAGTAAGGGCCATAGTAAGTAGATGAGGTAAAAGTTTGAAAAAAACCAAAACTATATCACCCCTGTTTCTTTTGAGTAAATCCCAGGTTTAAATTTAACTACATTCCACCTCAGTTCTCTGGACATCATGTGAAAAGGCCTCTGTTACGATAGTGGATAAATTTAGTGGACAACTTATCTATTGTCAGACTAGATACTGGCAAATGATTTGTGGATCTCTGGGAATACAGGACTCCTAGGATTTATTATTAATAACAAATAGAACCAATTCACTCTATTTGCTCTCAGATATTTCTCTGATTTCTCAGTCTTCCTTAAGCATTCTGACAGAAAAAAAGAACCAGGGGAAGTATTAATAGCTTCAACAAATGTTAGAGAAATGAGATACCCTGACCAATCGATGCCACGGTCCAGATGAAAAAGGAGATGCCTGACATCATACCTGTTTTCACTATCTGTGGGCCAACTCTGGAGAAAGGGAAAAAGTGAGCACACACCTCTGGCACTCTCAGGTCTTCCCAGACATCCAAGTTGCTACGTGGTTTCATTCTAATTGGTGCAGTTGGGCCACTAGTGGGAGCAATAACTGAAGAAAGTTGAAGTATTTTCTTCCCCTTCTTTAACCGACCATCCAGCCAATATTGTACTCGTGAGTTCTCTCCAAACCCACTCAACCTGTAACCACACTCTGTCTACCATCTGGAAGAGCCTCAACCTATACTAACTCTTCCATTCTATCCTGGTCCCAATACCCTCCCTCCAACCACTCATCCTATTCTAGCCTGAGTCCTAAAATCACCACTTCTATACCCCTCATGCCATGATTATAAAGGGTAAAGGGGCCACTGGTGATAGATGTATCATCTGGGATATATACAGAAATTTTCAAGAATCATCATAAGCTGGCTATGGCAACAGTACAGAGTAAAAGAGTAGGAATGACAGAATGGTTCGAGATTAGAGATGGTAATTACACAGAATGAAAAAGAAACCCATAGCTGTTGCTTATTATTGTCTGTTCCAGTTAGCTGAAAAGGAAATGCAGGGGCATATTTACATTTCATATCTACATGGCTGCCTCAGAAATTGTGTAGTATTATCCACCATTTTCAGAGAAAGATTCTTTAGCTTTTTCAATATATTAATAATAACCATCAAAAAAAGAATCAGGGACACCTGGGTGGCTCAGTCTGTTGACAGTCTGACTCTTAATTTTGGCTCAGGTCATGATCCCAGTGCTGTCGGATAAGATTCTTTCTCTCTGTCTCTCTGTCTCTCTGTCTCTCTTTGCCTTTCCTCTGCTTGCATGCATGTGTTCTCTCTCTCTCAAAAAAAAGTTAAAAATAATCAATGTTTGGAAAAAATGTCTAGAAACATCTAATCCACCTATTTGCTTTAAGGTTTTATTAAATAAACCATCTCAAACATGCCTAAGACAGTCTTCAGTTTTGTCTTATATAAAGTACTCTTATGTATTGAGAGATGTACCAATTTAAGTGATAATTAATTGAAAGATAAAATTCAATTTGTTTATTCAAAGTCTGAATATAGGGAGATACCAGCAGGCTGGAAAAATCAGTAGATTGTCTAATGTTGGTCTTACTTCCATTGAGAGGTTTGGAAACTTCTTTTGAAAACTCTCTGTTAAAACTTTATAACTGTTTCTATGACTTTAGCTTTCCAATTACAAAGCCTTCTGAGAACTGTCAACTATGTGTTAAATGGGAACATGGAAGTTGACAATCACTGATTTATTTCCTAGTCTCCTGCATTTCCTCTGATTGTGCTTGCTCTGAATTAAGAAGAGGAGGACAAAGTGTACAAATTGGTATTGGCCTTAACATACAGAAATATTTTTCAAGGGAAAAATCATCATTGACTGTTGATAATAAAATTACTGGTAAATAAGGCTAAGTAAGGTCAGTGGAATGATATCAAATGCCTGTATTATAGAAAAATTTAATAAAGAGGAAAATTAATGCATCAGGTCAGCTTCTTTTTATTTTTAGATTTATTTGTTTATTTATTTAGGTAATCTCTACACCCAACATGGGGCTCAAATCACAACCACAAGATCAACAGTCACATGCTCCAGGGGCGCCTGGGTGGCTCAGTCAGTTGGGTGGCTGACTTTGGCTCAGGTCATGGTCTTATGGTTTGTGGGTTCAAGCCCCATGTCAGGCTCTGTGCTGACAGATCAGAGCCTGGAGGCTGCTTCGGATTCTGTGTCTCCCTCTCTCTCTGCCCCTCCCCAGTTTACACTCTGTCTCTCTTTCTCTCTCAAAAATGAATAAACATGTAAAAAAGAAGAGTCACATGCTCCAATGACTAAGCCGGCCAGCACCTCTAGCTCAGCTTCTTTAACAGAATTGGGTCATATAATTTACCCCAAAAGAAATAGTCCTTCTAAATTCTAAGGTGGCAAACAAAATTGTTGATTAAACATCAAAAACTTTGGGGTGCCAGAGTGACTCAGTCAGTTCAACATCCAACTTTGGCTCAGGTCATGATCTTGAGGTTCATGAATTAGAGTCCCACATCAGGCTCTGTGCTGACAATGTGGAGTCTGCTTGGGATCTTCCGTCTCATTCTCCCTTTGACCCTCCCCCACTCATTTGCATGTGCTCTCTCTCAGAATTAAACAAACATTTTTAAAAAACATCAAAAACTTTTTACAGCTAGTTAGTCTAATTAAGTTAGAGCATTTTTGTTATCTCTGTATATTATTTACCTTGCATAATTATTGGCAAGGATACCCATGTTCTAGTAAATGGAGTTTAGATTTTCCTCTTTGAGTTATTATAAAATAATAAAGTTATCATATTTTGCATTTTCCTTCTCTACTGTTACCTCCACCAGCATATAAACATGACTTTATTCTTCCTATGTTAAAAAAAAATATCTTCTTGACTCCACTTCTCCTCCATTATTTTATTTATTTTTTTTTATTTGACTCCTTTGTCACAATGCTAGAAAAAAAGAGTTACCTTTCTCACTCTGTTATACCCATTCTTAACTAGGTTTTCAATCCCATGGCTCAATGGAAACCAATCTCATTAAGGTCATCCATGAATCCATGTTGCTAAATCCAATGGTCAATTTTCAGTTCATCTTAATTGATCTATTAGCAGTGTATTGTTACAGCAGTATCTGGTATATTGTTCACTTCTTCCTCATTGATTCCCTTTCTTCCCTTCGCTTCCAGGACACCACACTATTTTGGTTTTACATTTAACTCACTGACTGCTCCTTTCTCTCTTTGCATCAACCTCTTAATGTTTTGATATCCTGGGGTTCAGTCTTTGGTTCTTTTGTCTTTTCTATCAATGCCTATTCCCTGGCTGATCTCACACAGTCACAAGGCTTTAAATATTATCTATTTGTAATGATTCCCCAAAGAATATCTTCATACCACACTTTTCTCCAAACTCCAAATGTGTATATCCGTCTCCTTACCATCTAATAGGCATCTCAAAGTCAACTTGTCCAAATGAAACTTCTGATGTTCCACCCTAAAACCCACTTCACTTACAGCCTTCTTGTGAGAAGTAAGTGAGATGATTCGTTTTCCAAAATATCAAATAAAAGCTGTGCTATCTAGTTAACAGTAGGTTTACCACCTATTGGAAATATGTACGAACCTCCCCCTCCTTGCCCTCACCACAGTGGAGTTCCAAACCTTTAGACACTTCACTTCCTAGTTCTTCTTTCCCTCTCCATTTCACAGGCTTATTTTTTGCAGGCTTTGCAGTGAGCATGCACCGAAGAACTGAAGTCTGTGTTGCCTCAAGGAATGTACATTTGTTCCAATCAGACTAGTTTCTGGCCTTACGCAGGCATAGGTGACTTCAGGTAAGGCTACAACCTCTGAAGTGCTCAGCCAATGAGGAATCAGGGGAAGGACTTCATGCTAGGAGATAAATTGCCTCCTGTAACTTCCCCAGTTGTGCCTGTCCATCAGACACCTGCTCTTGCAAAAATGTTGATTAAAGCCTCACTTCACTGTGCCCTGAATCTCTGTGTCCCTCCTTTGATTGGGTCAGGGGGCTTAGTTCTCACACTTCCCTTCCTCAGTTGATGGCAATACACCCTTCAGGTGCTCAGATGAAAATCCTGAGATCTTCCTTCATTCTTCCTTTCTCTCATACCCCACATCCAAATCACCAGCAAGGCTTTTTGACTTAACCTTCAAAATGCATTTAGAATAGGACCATTTTTACACCTTAACTGCTGTTGCCTTGGTCTAGATTATTATAATCTCTCTTCCTTGGATTACTAAATGGTCTCCATTGTTGTTCTTTTATCCCCTTGGAATCTATTTCAGAGGTTGACAAACTACTGCCTACTGGCTAAATTGGTCCAATTTCCTGGTTTTGTATATCCCGAGATCAAAATGATTAAAATCCAAAGAAGACTATTTTGAGGCCACATGAAAATTATATGCAACTCAAATTTTGCTCTCTATAAATAAAGTTTTAATGGAACACAGCCATGGCTTATTCATGTGTATGGATAAACATATGCTACAATAGCAGAGTTGTGAGAAAAACTATATAGCTCACATAGCCTAAAATATTTACTCTCTGGCTCCTTCCAGAACAATTTGCCAACCTCTGGTATATTCTCAACAAATCAGCTAGAGTAGTTCTCTTAAAACTTCAGTCAGATCAGGTCATTCCTCTGCACAGTCTCTCTAGTTCTTTGAGCAAAAGCTCAAGTCCATATGATTTGTCCCCAATTGCCTCACTGCTTTCATTTCCTACAATCCTTCTTGTTGACTTTGTTCCAGATGCTCTGCCTTCCTGCTACTCCTTGATCACATCAACAGACTCCTCACCAGACCCCTGGCATTGACTCATTGTTGTCTGGAATACTTTTGCCTGAGATAGCTCTATGGACAAATCCCTCACCTCCATAAAGTTTTTGCCTAAGTGGCACCTTTTTAGCGAGTCCTGTAATAACCATTCTATTTAAACTTTTTCTATGTTCCTCTATTTTTTTCTGTTGCACTTATCATCTCCTAGCATAAACAAAATTGATAAACCTTTAGCCAGACTCATCAGATTATAAGAGAGAAGACTCAAATAAATAAAGTCAGAAATGAAGGAGGAGAAATAACAATAGACACCACAGACATAGGAAGAATTATAAGAAAATGCTATGAAAAATTATATGCCAACAAACTAGGCAATCTAGAAGAAATAGACAAATTCCTGGAAACAATAATGAATCAGGAAGAAATAGAAAATTTGAACAGACCAATTACTAGTAACAAAATTGAACTGATAATTAAAAAACTCCCAACAAACAAAAGTCCAGGACCAGATGGCTTCACAGGTGAATTCTACCAAACATTTAAAGAAGAGTTAATAACTATTCTCAAACTATTCCAAAAATAGAACAGGAAGGAAAACTTCCAAATTCATTCTATGAGGCCAGCATTACCCTGATAGCAAAACCAAATAAAGATACTATAAAAAAATAAAATAAAACTACATGTCAATATCTGTGAAGAACATAGATGCAAAATACCCAATGAATTATGAGCAAATCTAATTCAACAATACAATGTAAGGATCATTCACCATGATTAAGTGGGATTTATTCCCAGGGTACAAGGATGGCTCAATATTTGCAAATCAATTGATGTGATATATAACATTAATAAGACGAAGAATAAAAATCATATGATCATCTAAATAGATGCAGAAAGATTATTTGACAAAATACAACATTCATTCATGATAAAAACTCTCAACAAAGTGGGTTTAGAGAAAACATACCTCAACATAATAAAGACCATAGATGAAAAACTCTCACTTAACATCACACTCAATGGTGAAAAAAATGAAAGCATTTCCTCTAAGATCAGGAATAAGACAAGAATGTCCATTCTCACCATTTTTATTCAATATAGTACTAGCTGTAGCAATCAGACAAGAGAAAGAAATAAAAGGCATCAAAGCTGGAAAGGAAGAAGTAAAACTGTCATTATTTGTAGATGACATGGTACTACATATAGAAAACCCTAAGGACTCTACCAAAAAACTATTCGAATAAATAAATAAATTCAGTAAGGTTGCCAGACACAAAATTAGTATGCAGAAATCTGTTGCATTTCTATATCCATAATAAGAATATAGCAGAAAGAGAAATCCTGAAAAAAAATCCCATTTACAATTGTTCCCAAAAGAATACAACACCTAGAAATAAATTTAACCAAGGAGGTAAAATACCTATACTCTGAAAAGTGTAAGACACTGATGAAAGAAACTGAGTACGACAGAAACAAACAGAAAGGTATAACATGCTCATGGATTGAAAGAATTAACATCGGAAAAATTTCCATACTACCCAAAGCGATCTACAGATTCAATGCAATTCCTATCAAAATCCCAATAGCATTTTCACAGAACTAAAATTAACTCAAAATGGATTAAGTACCTAAATGTGAGACCTGAAACCAGAAAACAAATTAAGCAAAGAGAGTAAATATTTTCAGCTTTGCAAGCCATACTTACTCCTGGCCCAGAGGAGTCTGCTTGGGGGATCAGAGAAGTCTTAAAGAAGGTTATCTTTAAGCTTGGATTTAAAGGACAAGTAAGACTTCAACTATATTAGTATAGGAGGGTAGTGAGAAAGGAGTCCCAGGCATAAGTATGGGCAAATTCAGAGAAGTGTGAACTACCATGGTACCATTAAGAAAATGAACCAGCATGCCAAATGCATAGGATTAGAGGATTAGAAGGAGGAAAGGAATGTGCTGGTTATACTCCTAGAGGCATTCTCCAACATTTTCTGCTCTGCAGAAGCTGACCCCCACAGAATGCATCACCCACACTCCGTTGCCCTCTTGATTCCAGTTGGTTTCGCAATGGAGACACTGGCTTGAGATCAGAGTCCAGGAAGAGCAACAGTTTGGGTATTTATCCCCAGATGCCTCCCTGTCTCTTGACTATTTTAGCAGTGGTAGTTCTTTGGTTACAGCTCCTGTCTAGGATGTGTCTCTTTGGCGCCAAGTTCTCCCTGGGGTCTAGTATGATGCCTGCTTTCCCTGTCCATTTAGCCCCAGGGTGATAATGGCTTTACTGTGGCTAACTCCTGGGTGTTTCCTCATTCCTGATTGGTTCTCTCAACCTTATCCACCGCTCAGTAAATAGTCTGCTCATTCAATTCTCCTTTAAACTTTTTGAGTGAGTCATTCATTTCCTGCCATTATTTTCACTGATTCAGGTAGACTAAAGCCAGATCTTGGAGGTGCCAGGCTGTAAAGTCTGACCTCTACTCAGTGGACACTGCATATATGTGAAGGGCCTGACGAGGGGTGCTATGATTTAGGAGAAAATAAAGGAAGAGGCTGGCCTGGGGACATTTCAAAGAGAGAATGAACCTAATAATGAACATCAGTAGCTCAGATTATCATAGGTACACACTACTAACACTGGGAAGAGTAAGAATGATTTGCCAGTTTTAAATAGAGGCTGTCACAGCTACTTAACTCTGAGTTAAATAGCTCATATTCTTTCCAGTGTTCCAGAGTTCATCCTTCGCAGCAACCTATGCACATTGAGTGCAGGACCCTCCAGCACTTCTGTCTTAGAAACTTGTTGAGGGTCAAGGTTCTTTCACAGACATTTTCCTACTTCATCATTTTCTAATGTTTGTTTGGGGTGGCCCTGGGAAACAGATAACCAAGTATAAGGAAGACTAGTTATTTCCTTCAAAATATAAAACCCATGTTCTCTGACAAGTGATAGCTTACAGCAATGCTCCCAAAACTTGTTCACATCATGGCACGCTGAGAATACAACCATACTGCATGAACACTGGGTAAATGAATGAGACCACTCTCAGCCAGAGCTGCCCCAAAACTTGGCCAGCTTCCCTAAGGATCAAGTGATGCAATACTGAGGCACATTTGCACCACATTTCAGGCACACTAGTTATGCAGTTCTGCCTTAGCGTTCCAACACCATCTACAGAAGATTCTCTTCCTCCTGGGGCTGTCTCATGAATTACCACTGACCTCAGGCAGGCCTGGTCCTCCTGCAGCATTTGATCCAGTCACAATCATAGGACTCCTCCCTCGTTCCTCATAGCACACCCAAGGCCACAGCTAGCCCACTCTAGACACATATACAAATTAGAAAAAGGTACCCTTGTTCTGGATGTACACTGCCCAGGACCGGGGTATGACAGCAGCCAGCTGAGATCAGGAATATTTCATTAAGCCTTTGTTAAAAACTCGTGGGATTATAGAAATAAAGAAGTAACATGATTCAGGATCAACCTGCTTACTTGTGGCTGACTCAGCTTCAGGCCCACAAGAAGGCGAACTGCCTCCTTACCTTGCTAGACACCTTTTTAGCTCTCTCACCAGTCACTCTGTTCTTGCTATCCTTGTAGCTAGTTCTACTGAATGGTTCTTCCCTAGGTAGCCTGACCTACTATAAAAGCCATACTTACATATCAGATACTATGATACATTTCCAATCTCCAATATTACACTGAGATTTAGGATCTATAGGCCCTATAATACCCAAGGTTTCTAGAAGTTGGGCCACTTCTTTGTCATCTTTCTTGAAGCTTCTATGCCTGCTTCTGCATCTGGACCACCCAGTAGCTAGGCTTATCCTATTATTCCAACCACACAATCCACCAAATCATATTGTAGAGTATCAACACCTTGTCAAAATCAGTCCCTTGCCTACCAAGTTTAGTAATAGAGAAGACAAGGAGAGGAAAGATAGAAGCTTTAAAGTTCAGGTACCTTTGCTCCTTGGCCAATGTAAATCTAGGCCTGATTTTATTAGGGAATTGACAGAGAAATTTAGTTTTACTTTATGTCATTAGAAGTAGGTCTCCCATGAGTCAAATACAGGTGCTCTTACACTGGGATCAAAAGGCCTCTTTACTTGTTACATGCCACATTTGTGTACATCTAAGTTCTCACCTGTGTCCTGGGTAAGTCCAGCTCCTGGACAGATGTGCTTTTTAATAGCAGCCCCAAATGGCCCTGGCAGGCCCAGCCTCAGAGTCAAATGTGGCAAGGAATGAAGTTTTTTCCAAATGTAGGTAAGGTTAACATGACCTAAAACCAAAGTTCCTCTGTTCCTTGCCAAATATGAGTGACCTTTTCATGAGGAATGAAAAAGAGAACCTTAATGAAAGATACCTGCGTCACTAGGTGTGCTTACTACAGACACTTACTCAGCTAGTCTGTCAGGTCAGTGGATGAGGTCAAGAACTTGACAAATTGAAGGGTCATCATCAACGAATGGAACAAAAAGCGAAGGAGAAGAAGGAGGAGGAAGAAAGTTAAGTAGCTTTGAGCTGAGACAAGAGGCACAGTCTCCTATTTAGAGCTACTTGAAAATACGTTTCTTGGGGCGCCTGGGTGGCTTAGTCGGTTAAGCGTCCGACTTTCGCTTAGGTCATGATCTCGCGGTTCGTGGGTTCGAGCCCCGCATCGGGCTCTGTGCTGACTGCCAGCTCAGAGCCTGGAGCCTGTTTCAGTCTGTGACTCCCTCTCTCTCTGACCCTCCCCTGCTCCCGCTGTCTCTCTCTCTCCTAGAAATAAATAAAAAAAACATTAAAAATTAAAAAAACAAAATACGTTTCTCCCCTCTGCTCTTGCCAGAGAATCAGGGCCCATCAAAGTATTCACAGTTGACAGATGTTGCAGACCAAATCCTCACCTAGAGAGCACTCTTTCCTTCTGAAGGCTGCACAGCTGGGACACAAGGAAAGCATGAATCCTCAGATGTCCCTAAGTGTGATTAACAGACATGTCTCCTGTGTCCCTTACCCTTTGATGTCATTCTCCCAGCCAGGATATTATAACAATGACTAATTGCTCTGCTGCTGATTCACAGGCCAGGGAATACAAAGCTATGGCCAGACAGTGTATGGGCCTGCTTCTTTATATTTTTCCCTTGGTCTGTAATACAGGCCATGATTTAGACACAAATGTGTTAGTATGGCCTCACTGGTATCAGAAAATGCCAAATTCGGGCGCTTTACGAGATTCCATGAGAGCTTTCATCACCTTCTTGTTTTAGTTAAAACTCTCCAAGATTTCTGGTCCCATTAAATAATGATGGTTGAAATGGGAAATGGTAGATTGCATCACTCACCCTTGCCCTCCTCCCCTGCTGCAAACTATTCAGGTAGTTTGGAAACAACTTCCTTTCCCAAGAAAGGGGGACACTAGACGTTCCAGCCTCACCAATCAGACAACAAAAAGAAACAAAAGACATCCAAATCTGCAAGCAAGAAGTCAAACTTTAACTCTTCACAGAGCTGAGCTGTCAACACAGAGCCTGACACAGGGCCTGAACCCAAGAACCAAGAGATCATGACCTGAGCTGAAGTCAGACACTCAGCTGACTGAGCCACCCAGGCATCCCATGAATTTTCTTTCAGTTGCCAAGATCTAGGGGCAAAAAACCACTGAAATGGAGTATCTAAGCTCTACAAAATTCTCTGAACCACACACTGAAAGGAGAAGACAAAGAACCAAATCAGCCCTGCCATGTGATGAGAGAGCCCTAGACTCTTTCTGGGATATACTCTGCACAGAGCCCAATATATATGCAGTGTTTAATATTCATAATACCAATGGGTGGCTGTAGCAGATTGACTGGTGGCCCCCAAAAGATATGGCCATGTCCTGAAACTTGTAAATGTGACCTTATTTGGAAAAAAAGATCTTTGCAGATGTAGCTAAATTATCCTGGATTACCCAACGGAGCTCTAAATTCAGTGATGAATGTCTTTTTTTTTTTTTAATGTTTTTTAAATTTATTTTTGAGAGAGGGAGAGAGAAAGGGAGAAAGAGAATCCCAACCAGGCTCCATGCTGTCTGCACAAAGCCTGACATGGGGCTCAAACTCACAAACCTTGAGATCATGACCTGAGCTGAAACCAAGAGTAGGATGGATGCTTACCCAAATGAGCCCCTCAGGGACCCCAGGGACGAATGCCATTATAGGAGCGAGGCAGAGAGTTATTAGACACACTGAGGAAAAGGCCGAGAGAAATGAGGCAGAGATTGGAGCTATAATTCAAGAAACATCTGGGCCTCCAGAAGCTGAGGCAAGGACGGACTCTCCCCCTGGAGCTTTCAGAGGGGACACAGCCCTGCTGACCCCTTGACTTTGATTTTCTGACCTCCAGAACCATGAGAATGAATTTGTGTTATTGTAAGTCACCCAGCTGGCTGGAAACCTTTTTGGCAGCTGAGGAAACCAATGTACTAGCACATATCATGCTTACTCCGTCCTATACCTGTGCTAGGCGCTTTGAGGTCCCTTTCTCCTTTATTTAGGGCAAAATATCCTTACAAGGGAAGAAGTATCCTTATTCCCCTTAAGCAGACAAAGGGTTTAAAGGCCTTGCCCAAAGTCAGCTGAAGAAAGGTGGAGTCTGAATTGAAATTCAAATACATCTAACTCTGAAGCCCAGGCTCTTTCCACCAGGCCACTATTTCTGTAGTTAATCTGTTTGCTTTCAAATCATTAAATACGGTCTGATCTTGATGCCCAGTTCCTAGCATATCTGACACCCAGAACATTTCGTTTTTTAACACCTCCTTTTCCTGTATATGTAATCACTATTTTCAGTAATAGTCATGAAATGAAGCAAATATATTCATTTATGGACTAAATTGCATTTACCAAACCAAATGACTGCACTTCACAGTAGGCACTGTTTCACTGTTTTATATATGAACACAAGTAAAAATTCCCAGTGGTCACACTGAAGGACATAATTAAATAACTAAATTCTGTTTCTGTTCTTAATATTGTTGCACTCCAGCTGGTTTTTTTCCTAATCTACTGCCTAACACAGATACATGCAATACCCGCAAAGTTGGACACAGGAGCTGAGCCCTAAATGCAAACAATTCGGAACCCAGGGGAATTTACTCTGGAAACAAGTGAGATAGCTGTGCCCCAAGTATTGGGGTCTGACTATATAATCAAGAGCTGTCCAATTAATTTCCATACTGGAGACAATGTTTATTCAAAGATACCTAGGCTTTTTTTTTTTTTACTGTGGTAAAAACACATTAAAAAATTTACCGTCTCAGCCATTTTTAAGTATATATAGCTTAGTAGTGCTAAGGATATTCACATTATTGTGTAACCAATCGCCAGAACTCTTTCATCTTGCAAACATGAAACTCTGCTCATTAAACGACTCCCCAGTTCCCCCTCCCACAGGCCTGAAGCAACCACCTTTCCAATTTCTGTTTCTATGTATCTGACACATTTACATACCTCATATGGGAGGAAATCTAGTATTTGAATTTTTGTGATTGTCTTCTTTGCTCTGTCCTGACCCCATAATGTTCCCATGAGACGAAGTCGCAAATATAGAGGGAGGCTTAGGGGTGCTGGCTCTAATGAAGAGACCAGTCAGATCCCTGTCTGGCCGTGTCCCGAAGGAACATCGGTAAAGGTGACACATAGCCTTAGTGGTCTCAGCTTTGTGACTTAATGATTGGAAACTATTCCGAGGCCACCATAGACTGTATGTCATTTACCACGGAATCGCAGACGGGCCCACTAAGACTCTGTGGGCTCTCGGGGACCTTACGGGTGCCCACGATTCTGTGCAGCCACAGAATCGAACTTGGCAGGCAAGACAGACCTAGTCGGAGATTCACGCTCACGTATACACCAGAGGTTATTACATTCCCTCCCATAGAATTCCTACCTGTGAGACCACTGAGGTCTCCAGGGAGTGATCAGGTCCCTCTCCACCACTACGGGTGGACAGGACAGGACAGAATTAGGGCCCAGGCCTTACCGGTATCCGACCTCGGGTCCAGGTCCTCAGCTGACAAGTCTTCTAGAATCCAGCTGGAACAGCGGAGAAGCCGGCCAGCCTGAGGCTACCGAGCTGCAGACTGGAAATTCAGGCAGGACACACCTTCTCCTTTGTGATTCCTCCTTCAGTTACTGCCTCGCCATTTTCCCAAACCAGTGGCAACAATGGGCCAGCGCTGTTGGGTTTCCTGGTCAGGGAACCAAAGGTCACGGAACCTCGTCTGGATCACCCAGAGGAAGAACCAAGCAGCACTCGGAGATCTTGGAAGGCAGGGGTTTGTTTTACCCCAGAGGCCTCAGAGGCGATCCCTGGGAGCATAAGCAGAGGGAACAATTTATAGTCTGTTACTTCCGCATCCCTCGTTAGTAGTACTTTGGGGCAAGCCAAGCTGGGTGGGAAGAAGAACCTGGAAGGGGAGTTGGGGACAGGAATTTCCCTATCAGTGCTGTTAGCCATCTTCTAATAGACTTTTCCCTACCGGTGTTATTTCATTTATGTCAAATGTAGAAAATGTAAAAATGTTTTTTTAAAAAGTCTATAATACAAAGGAAGTTAACAAATATATTATTATCAAAACTCGACACAGGGCTCCTGGGTGTCTCAGCTGGTTGAGCGTCCAACTCTTGATTTTGGCTCAGGTCATGATCTCACAGTTCATGGGTTTGAGCCCCACATCAGGCTCTGTGCTGACAATGCAGAACCTGCTTGGGATTCTCTGTCTCCCTGTCTCTCTGTCCCTTCCCTGCTCACTCTCTCTCTCTCTCAAAAATAAATAAATAAACATTAAGGAAAAAAAAAACTAATACGGACTGTGGTATTTAGGCCAATTCAAACTTACACCAAAAAACTGTTTCTTCCTCAGAAGCCAGGGCCACTTCAACTGCATCAGGAAGCTCTCTTGGGAATAAAGTTCCAAAAGACAAGTGGTGTGAGCTGAATATAGACGACTTTCCCTGAAGCAAACAAAAATATTGATTTTTTTTTTCTGGAAATGCACTCTTTTCCTTTACTCATTTAACATCAGATTAAACATCTACTATCAGTAGAGAGGAAAAGCCATAACGCTTCACTCTGCTGATGCCCAGGTCAGCACAGAACCAGTCTCCAGACTGACCTCACCATCATGGCCCTGGTCCATTGTGCTTGTTTCCCTGCCTTTTCAGAGTGGTAAGTATGGAGAGTAAGGACTGGAGGCATGCTCCCAGAATACACATGCATCCTCTGAACAGAAATAGACCAGGCTGCCATAAGCGCCACAGCCTCTTACCAGCAGGTTTAGCTAAAGCGGATGCCATTTATTCCTGCAAACTCAGGGAAAGAGAGACCCACCTAGTCCTAAGATCTTAATTGTTTTTATGTTTATTTTTGAGAGAGCAAGAGAGACAGAGTGTGAGTGGTGGACAAGCAGAGAGACACACACAGAATTCAAAGCAGGCTTCCAAGCTCTGAGCTGTCAGCAGAGAGCCTGATGTGTGGCTCAAACTCACAAATGGCAAAGTCATGACCTATGCCAACTATGATCTGGACCTCACTCGTCCAATGGGTCCCAGGCTCACTATCATTTTTCCATGTGATCTGAGGCAAATTACCTAACCTCCATAAAGCTCAGTCAACCATCTGTAGAAGGAAGATAAAAGTAGTCACCTTGGGGACTATTATGGGAATTTAAAAAGTAGGCAAAGCATTTGGCACTCAAGAAATATTCATTCTAGGGGCACCTGGGTGGCTTAGTCGGTTAGGCGTCTGACTTTCACTTAGGTCATGATCTCGCGGTTTGTGGGTTCGGGCCCCATGTCGGGCTCCGTGCTGACTGCCAGCTCAGAGCCTGGAGCCTGTTTCAGTCTGTGACTCCCTCTCTCTCTGACCCTCCCCTGCTCACACTCTCTCTCTCTCTCTCCTAGAAATAAATAAAACATTAAAAAAATATATTCATTCTATTTTTAAATTTGTTTTAGTGTTTATTTATTTTCGAGAGAGAAATACACAGAGAGAGAGAGAGAGAAAAAGAGAGATAGAGCTCAAGTGGGTGAGGGGCAGAGAGAGAGGGAGACATAGACTCTGAAGCAGGCTCCAGGCTCTGAGCTGTCAGCACAAAGCCCAACATGGGGCTCGAACTCACGAACTGTGAGATCATGACCAGAGCTGAAGCTGGAATTTAATCAACTGAGCCACCCAGGCATCCCATGAAATGTTCATTCTTAAGTCTCTTTCAGGGCTCCAGGGTAGTGCAGTCAGTTGAGCATCCAACTCTTGATTTCAACTCAGGTCATGATTTCACTGTCCATGAGTTTGAGCACCACATCAGACTCTGCACTGATGGCACAGAGCCTCCTTGGGATTCTGTCTCTTTTTCTCTCTGCCTTTCCCCACTGGTGCTCTCTCTCTTTCTCTTTCTCAAAATAAATAAATAAACTTTAAAAAAATTAAAAGTCTACAACATCCTTCAATGACCTTCTCTTTCCATCTTTGAGAACAAGAACTCCTTGTACAAGGTCCTTTGATTATAGGAAATGGAATTCATGGGAAAGCTCATAAAGAGGATTTTAAGAATATGAAAATAACATTAAGTACATATCATATACATGCTCCTTATAATGTAGAACATATAAACTGAATGCCATCTCAGGATAGGGCCTGGGATTTTGATATGTTCACACCAACAAAAGAAAGTTTTGGAGCAAAAGACCCAATTAATGCAAGCAGACTTGTGTTCAAATAGGATTAGGGAGATGTCTAGGACTATGAATCCTCCATATTCTTCATCCCCTACAAATGGGCCTCCAGTGGCCTCATCCAGACAAGCCCCAGCTTGGCCTCCAGTGAGCAGCTATGTAAAGGATGAAGTGTCTTGAGCAGACACTATCAACTCTCTCAATTAATCATGTATTGGGTTGGATTTGGGATCTAGCTCTCATTATGCAAAGAGTAGGTACTCAACACATGAATAATACAAGTAAAGGACTAAAGTGTAACTGAAACTCATTTATTCTCAAGGATAATTAGTCAGCCAACCACAGTTGTAACAAACAATAAATAATATTGATAATAGTGTCTATAATTGCTATTTTATGTATCTCCTGAAGATGAGGATATTGAACGCTTAATGGGAAGAAAAGGTTAATATAAAGTCCTCTTGCAGGGACTCTCTGCAAGAGAAGGAAGGTGATTCTTAAGACATTATTTTCACAGTTTTGGTGAATCAAACCTTTTTTGCCCCCTCTTGCCAAAAGATACACGTGGAAGTGTTTGAATACTGTATAGAAATATAACTGAGCATGAAACTTGCTACTGAGCCATGCAACAGATATTCCTTTGCATGATTAGTAAAGTTTTTTGTACCAACTGAATGCTTAGGTTGCTCATTACCAGATGAACTGAGCTATACCATCAAGGTTCTTGGTTGCAAATAAAAGAAAGAAACTCCGGTTGACTTAAGTGGAAAATGGAATTGGCTTGAGGGGTAGAGTAGTCTGCAGAATTAACAAGAAGCCTAGAAAACCAATCTGAGGCAGGAATAAGCAAGGGGAGGCAAAACCACAGACCTACCCTAGAAAAAATTTGCTTAGAAGGCTTCCACTGGTACCCTTGCCCCAGAGAGTCACTGTCACACCACTGGACTTGAAAATATGTAAGACCTCTGACTGCTCCTATAACTTCACTTCATGATCCCAATATTCAAAGTCTTCTGATTTTAAAACTTATTACAAAGCAACAGTAATCAAAACAGTGCGGCCCTGGTATAAAGACAAAATACAGACCATGGAATAGAGATTCCAGAAATAACCCTTACATACATGGTCAAATTATTTTTGAGAAGGATTCTAAGATTATTCAATGGGAAAGAGAAAGTCTTTTCAACAAATGATGCTAAGAAAACTTGATGTCTATGTGCAAAAGAATGGAATTGCACCCTTGCCTAACACCATATGCAAAAATTAACTCAAAGTGAGTCACATACCTAATGGCAAGACATAAAATAATTAAAAAACTAGAAGATAATCCAGGGTAAGAGCTTCATAACATTGGATTTGGCAATGATTTCTTGGGTATGATACCAAAGACACAGGCAACAAAATAAAAAAAATAGGCAAAGAGGACTTCATGAAAATTGGAAAATTGTATACATCAAGACAGAATCAACAAAACAAAATGGTGAACCACAGAACTGGGAGAAAAGGTTTGTAAACCATCTATCTGATAAGGAATTATATCCAGGCTAACTCAGAAAACTCCTAAAACTCAACAACAAAAACAAAAACAAATAATCTGACTCAGAAATGGGCAAAGGACTTGAACAGACATTTCTCCAAAGAAGGCATACAGATGGTCCATCAGCACATGAGAAGATGCTCAATATCACTAATCATTAAAGAAATGCAAACCAAAACCACAGTGAGATACCACCTCACACCCATGAGGATAGTAACAATCAAAGAAAGAGAGAAACAAACAAATAGAAACAAAACAAGTGTCCTCGAGGATGTGGAGAAATTAGAACCCTCACACACTGTCAGTGGGAATCTAAAATGGTACCGTTGCTGTGGAAAACAGTATGGCAGTTCCTCAAAAAATTAAACATAGAATTACCATACAATATACCAGCGTCACTCCCTCTCCACCCCTGCAAAACTGGAAGCAGGGTCTCAAAGAGATATTTGTATACCCATGTTCACAGCAGTATTATTCATAATACCAAAAACATGGAAGCAACCTAAGGGTCCATCAATGGATAAATTTAGATAAGCAAACTATGATAAATACATAAAATATAATTCTATTCAACCTTAAAAAGGAAGGAAATTCTGACACATGCGACAGCATGGTTAAACCTGAGGACATTGTGCTAAGTGACATAAACTGGTCACAAAGAGACAAACACAGCATGATTCCACTGAGATACTGTACTTAGTTAAAGTCATACAGAAAGTAGAAGGGTGGTTATCAGGGGCTGGGGCAAAGGAGGAATGGGAAGTTACTGTTTACTGGGGATAGAGTTTCAGTTTTATAAAATGAAAAGAGTTCTAAAGATACATGGTGGCGAGAGTAGCACTTTATAAATGTCTTTTTAAAAAATTTTTTAAATGTTTTATTTATTTCTGAGAGACAGAGAAAGACAGCGTGAACGAGGGAGGGTCAGAGAGAGAGGGAGATACAGAATCTGAAACAGTCTCCAGGCTCTGGGCTGTCAGCACAGAGCCCGACGTGGGGCTCCAATCCACGAACCATGAGATCATGACCTGAGCTGATGTCAGACGCTTAACCGACTGAGCCACCCATGCGCCCCTATAAATGCTTTTAATACCACAAGCTGCACACTTAAAACTATTAAAATGGTAAATTTTATGTTTCTATCCTTTAACACAATAAAATAACTGAAAAAAAAAAGTTCAAAGTCTTGAGTGCAAGCATCGGACTGGGTGCCTTGAGATTTTGGCCCCTGTTTCTGGATGCAAAGGCAGGTAAGGAACTACCTGCCCTGTCCTTCTTCCATAAAAAGAGGTACAGCCCTGCCCTCCATCCTGCTTGGCATGAAGCAAAATAGGCAGTGGCCTGTGAAGCCTAACCCACAAAGGTCTCTCATTCATCCTATTGAAATTAAACAGCCTTAGGGAGCCTTTATTCTCATCATCTGTCAAAGCTAAGCTGGCTGAAACTCTTGGTTTTCCTGGCCCGCTTGCCCTGTCCCTCACTGCCACCCTCACCCCTGTGTGGACATTGTAACAGCTGTGCAGGAAACTCACCAGGCTCCTTTCAAAATGAAGGACACAGATCAGATGTCAGAAGTTGAGCTTCTTTACATTTCAGAACTCTTATAAACAGGTGATTATGAAGGAATGGAAATTACTCCCTTAAATGGAGTTCCCTGAGATTTAAAACAACAAGGTAGCCAGCTGTGGCTGTGTCTCTAATTACAGTTGGGCATATTTCACACAAGGAGTTACAAGGCTAAGCAAACACAGACATTCTGGTGATCCCCAGGTATCCCCCTCTGCCCCCCAAACTTGCCTTTCAGAATACAATTTAATTTTATTTTGAGAAGACAACAAAGCTTTCAGTAGCTTCTCACCAATAAACCCTGGAGAAGATAGAAAGGTCTAGGAGGGTAATTACTTTACTTTGAGTTAAATGGGACATACATATTTATGTATATATATGTACATATATATACATATACACACATATATATTTATGTGTATATATTTATATATATTTTAATGAGGTATTTCTCTAAATCATTTTGTACGTATTCTTAAAACCAACAGGAGGGACTGACAAGTTGTCACATGGGACACAGACTCAGTGCCAAGGAACACATGCAGTTGGTATAAATACATAACATAGGCTGGTTGTAGGCAGAGAAGTCCTATCCTTGTATTGTGACTAAGCATAAATAACGACCACTGTATATGATTAAAATAAGTTCAACAAATCATGGCCATGTAATGTCACTCTCTGTAGGTTGCCTGTTTTGAGAAACGGAAAGGGAACCTACCTAGGTAGACCTTCTGGCTATACCTTTTATTAGTTGCACAACATTGGCCACTTTACATCACATTTTGGCATTGAGACTTTTCTCAAGTGTAGAATATGAAACTCAAGCCAGAAGAACACTAAAGCCCTTTTTGCCAACATAACAAAATATTTTCAGAGTCTGACATGTGTCCTACACTTTACACACCCTGTGCCTTACAACAAAAATGAAAGATAACCATTATTATGTCCATTTTTCAGATGAGGGAATCAAGGATCAGAGAATGTAGGCATGGCTGGCACTAGATTTCAGATCAGTCTGGTTCCAAAGCCTGTGTTATTTCACCCTATAGTATTTCCTACTATGTATCTACAGCTATGCCTATAGGCCCCTGCAACCCTGAAGAAGCAAGAGAATAAAGAAAGACATAGTCTCATAACCTAGGCCTAAACCAAGCCATCAAATCAGCAAGTGAAAATGCAGAAAATTGTATACAGTAAATGGAAGGCAAGGGCCCGAGGGGGAAGAAATAAAGAAAAAGAATGGTAAACAGGAAATATAAAATCATTATCCAAAAATACGAGAAATGGAATAAATTGCCTACTGAGTTGTGTCATTAAGGACACTGTTTCTTTCCATCTTCTGCTCTGCATCTCTGTGTCAATAAAGCTTGATTCTCCTCAAGGTCATATAACAACTGCTAGTTCGGTTCGAGCTATGTGCTTCTTTATTCCAATCTGCCAAGAGAAAGAGAAATTTCGAGCATTTCAGCAAGTCCCGAAGTTCACAGAATGACTTCTTAGGTCACACTTCCACCCTGAATCCATGACCATAGCCAGAGCAGCAGGATGGCCCAATCCTCACCAAAATACTGACATTGTCTCCCCTTTCTTCCTTCTTTACTTGCCTTGCTTCCTCATTCACCCCACTGATTCTCAGGGACAGCTTCAAGGGCATGTGACATGTACAGCCACACAGGGCCTCACTCTTGGTTTAATGCTCGGCTGTCATTGTCTTGAAATTTTTAATAAGTTTCAAACAATGGGCCCCACATTTTCATTTTGCATTAATTAGGTTCTGCAAATTATGTAGCCAGTCCTGTTTACTCCTCCTCTTCCCAATGTTTGCCGTGGGAGTGCCTTTAGGATTGATCCTGAAACCTCTTCTGTTCTCTCTCTGCGCTCTTGCTTAGGTGAGTCATTTCTATGGCTTTAAATGGTCTCCATATGATAATAATTTCCAAAGATATTATTTAGCTCAGATATTCTTGAGCTCATCTGCTTATATCCAACTTGCCATCTTGATGCCTCAACCTGGATGTCTTAACAGGCACCACACACTTAAAAATATATCAAATACGAATATTTACTCCCTCAAATATCTGTCTTCTCCCATGCTCACTACAACCAAGCCTCTTTGGATAAACTTCTGTACCTTTCCACATCATCCCACTTTCCTGACTCAAAGCATTTGTTTCTTGTTTCCTCTGTCCACCAGAAAGTGGACAATTAATTGACATTTGCCTTTCTTCTTTGAAGAACTGACTTCTTTGTTCTGTGTCCACTTTACCTTGGGGAATATCTTATTAATTTGTATGAGTCCATTATATATGGAAAACATCCATTGTCTGTTTTAATAAAAGAAGAGTTACCTTCCAAACCTGGAACAAGGAAAGACAAATCATTAGGAGGTCTCAGTGTAAGATAAAAGCATGGTAGAGGTAATAGGAATGTTCTTGATTCTGGGACTATAAAGATCTAAAAGAAGAATGTTGCAGGCAAAGGGCAAAATCAGGTGCAAAAGCCTTGCTTAGGAATTGTATTTTGCATACTTGTGTTGCCAGATGGATCCCTAAGTGGTTGCCACTTGTTCATCAGGACTTTAAATAAATTGCACATGGATATGAGTCAATGGGCTTTAGTGAGACAAACTTATACCAGAGTCAGGGCCAGCAAGAGAATAACAAGTAGGGGCCCTCATTCTCTCACAGAGAGATAGGCTGTGGTGGGGGTCTCTGATGGACAATCCAGTTGAGGGAGCCTGACCCACTGTGTTTCTCCCTTAACATGAAAGGTCAAGTACAACAAAGAAGCTTTGTCAGACTGGTTGATGACATTCTGGTTTAGGAGTGACTTAGACTAAGTACCAGCAAAAACAGAACTTGTCCATGAACATATTTGACAGTAGACCCTGAAAAACCTGCTGATAGATTTGGATGTGATAAAGTGGTAGTGGTGGGGGGAAGGTTTCAGGGATGACCCTTGGGTTTTGTTTTGAGCACCTGGTAGATAGTAGAACCATTTATTAAAACTGGATAAGACCAGGGAAGTAGATGACACTAAGCTTCAAATCCCAGTAGTTACTGAAGCACCAGGTTTGGATAGGGAAATAGAAATAGGAATGAATTGTTTCTACAGCACTGTGTTTGAGGAAGTGGGCTATTCCAGAAGTGCTTAGGAGGTAACAGGTATCAACTCCACCACCTTTGGAAAGGTGAAGTTTGAAGATGAGTGAGACTCAGAACATTCTTGATTCAAGAACACAAAATTTGTTTCCAATGTGAAGGCCACAACTACAGTTATGCTTCTAGAATTCTCTATTTCTATTGACAAACTCAGTGTCCAATATAATACAAATATGAATTCTTTTGGATCCCTCAATTCAATTGCAGAGGCATCACCACAGGCTGTTACTAACCTTTTTCTATTAAGATGGGACGAATAGGAACACTCACATAATTAACCTAAGATCTCCTCTGGGACCATTATTCGTTACTAAAATATATGATTATATGGACATTTATTGAGCAGTTACCATGTGCCAAGGACCGTGCTAAATGCAACATATGCATTATCTCATCACCTTCACAACCCTGAGGTAGTCAAGTTTGGTAACAAACACACCCAAGTTCACACTACTCTTAATCCAATCTATACTAGAATTAGAACCCACACAAACCTCATATTTTAATGTTTATTTTTGAGTGAGCGAGTGAATTGGGGGGGGGGTTGCAGAGAAGGAGGAAGAGAGAATCCCAAGCAGGCTCTGTGCTGACAGCACAGAGCCCCAAGAGGGGCTCAAAATCACAAACCAGTTCAACCATGACGTGAACTGAGATCAAGAGTCAGATGCTTAACCGACTGAGCCACCCAGGTGCCCCTCAACATCACTGCTTTTCAAAGACAGCAACTGTCCTATCTGTGGGTCCTCCAGTAGAACTGACCACAGTTCCTGGCCCATGGGAGGTCACTACAGAGTGTGTTGAATGCGTTAATATATGCTCTGTGCTCCATTTCCTCTCAGACTAATAAACTGTTATTTCAAAACAAACAAAAGTCAGCAACTACTTCTGCTATGCCGATCCCTCATTTTTCTTCCCACAGGTACTTTCTGCTACAGCCCTTGCTTTACTCATTCAATCTCCCAGGCTTAATTTATTTGATTGTAACCGAATCTTTCACTGCCTCAGCTTAGTCAGATCACATTCTCTTTTGCTCTTTGTCACCATTAAAAAGATGTTTTTCAGCTTCACCACTTTAAATGATGTATACAATTACAAAATTAATAATTTTTGACATCTGAGTGCTTGCTGTTACCAAGCACAATTCTGACAGCTTTACATGCATTATACCTCAATCCTCAAAACTACATTGTCATCATTTTACAGATGGAGAAATTGAGGCCAAAATGGTTAAGATCAACATAGGAGCTTACATTAAACTGCAAAAATGTAAGATTTGCTGGCAATAAATGTCTTTATTAGGATTGTGTTATTGGTTAAAACTTGGTTTCCTAAAGTATTAACAGAATTTTAAAAATACAAAAAACCCCAAATTTAATGATTCATTTGAATTAACTATAAAATTAAAATACTTGCTAATTATTCAATACCTTCTAAAATAACACAAAATATATATAATATGTAATATAACCCTCAATAACCCCATTCTTCTGAACTAAGGAAAAGATTTAGCCAAACAGAATAATTTAAAAACGTGTCCTCATAATTTTGTCATTAAGTATTTTTTGGAGAATTACTCAATATAGTATGTTAACTGTATCAATTTTAGTTACATTTTGTTGGTGTGAATTTAGCCCCACTTAAATTCCTGTGTGCCTGGAAAATACAACTATTCCTTTTAAAGCTACTCTGAATTTGTAACACAGTTTAATAATTGATTGTCATCCCACCCTACTTAAAGGTATAGAATTTAATGATACCCTTTTTTCTTTTGATAAATGGAACTTATTAACAATGGAAAGCATTTTCCTTTCTAAACTGTATGCTTTTATTCAGTTACCTACATAATATTATACACTAGTAAGCAAAGCAAGCAACATTACTCTTTTTTAAATAACATCTTTAATTAAAGTTTTTGCAAAGGTAAAATATTAAACTTAAAATAGGTCTTAGTACATCAAAATACTAAGTTCTCTAATTGTATTCCAAGATGGTCTTTAAAACATAATATCCTGTATATCACAGAAGAGCAACCTTGATCTGCAATTGTACAGAATGAATTTTACAAACATAATAAATATATTTACGCCCTTACACATAACAGTATGTACAACAGCAGTTGACAATAGTAGCTCAGAACAGCAAAAGGATTAGCCCCTCCCCCAAAATTGTAGCCCTGACACATACTGGACTGATTTAAGGAACCTTGACTAAAATAGTAATTACTAATTACATGTAGTTCTTCCCTTAAGGGAAGAAAAACTTTCTCGTTCCTCAAAATAACAAAAATAGTTAAGTTCGGTGTTTAAAGTTCTTCCTTAAATCATAAAAAATGACAGAAGATAGACTAAGGCAAGCTTAAAAAGGGAATTATAAACTTGAGAATAATTTCCATAGCATAATAGATTAAAATGCAAAACTATTTAACATAAACTCATGAGAAAACTATTTAAAGCAACTATGTTTTAACCAATGAATTCAAAATCTGAAATAGCTGACTCAGACAGATAGATGGGAAACAGACATGAAATAAAATGAAAATGTACAAAGATGGATCAATAAAATATTCCATTGCACAAAAGCTCAAAAAAGTTCAAGATGAAATAATCTGAAAATATAGGAATTTTCTCAAGTGGAAGAAAATACTAAGTTATAAAGGGAACTCCCAAGAGGAAATTATGTCTACATTCCTGTACAAGGCATAATTTACCTTTTGAAAAGAATGGTGACATTATTGCTATAAGATAACCAAAAATTACTCTTAGAGGGAGTCAACCCTTTTTATTCCTCCATAAAAGCCAGAGAAAAAAAAAAACCAAATCCTTGATTTTCATGTAGCAAACGAAAATCTTTATACAAAAGCTATTATATTTTTATGTTCTTGCTGTCTAAAACCAAAATCTATTAGAATACGGTTTTCAAGAACACATTTTAATCACTATACACATCGCTCAGATCCCAATGTATTCCTAAGAACAACATCAAGGTGGCTTTGATTTTAAGAGAGGCAACAATATAAATGTGATATGATGGCATTTAATTAACAAAAAGAAATGTTAAATGTGAACATTTAAAAAAATATAAAAGCCCAATATAAAGATCCCCCTCATATGACAGACATTTTACTCTAGAAACTAATTGCACATTACAGTTGTTTTAGCCAAACGTGGCTCTCCACGGAAATTAAATGTGCTCTCAGGCAATTCAAATGGTCTGATTATCCAAATGACCACCAAAAAAGAGTACATATACTGAAAGGCACATTTCCACACTTTACCTAGTAATTTTGTGTAAATTTTCCTTAGCACTGTTAACATTAATCATTTTTTTCTGTAATAAAAGGTGTCATCATCATCTGTGCAAATCTAAACAAATCCTCTTCTGAAACCTTTACTTATTTTCATAATACCAAGTCTGAACTACTTTCCCTCTTTAAATTAACATGTTATCTTCATTTTAAAATTCTGAAAGTGGGAATCCTTGCCTTTTCAGAGGAATGACATTTTATGGAACCTAATGAAATGATCTGTTAAATACAGTGTAAAAGCATGATTAAGAATTCAAGTACAGTAAAAGAGAAGCAAGTGGCATTCTTATAGCAAGCCACATAATAAAACTAAAACATTCTAGTTGATTAAAAAGGAACACGATGCAGTAATATATAAGAGCACAATTTGGTATGCAGTGTTGTTTGGACCGGCTTTCAGAATTATCACAGGTAAAAGAAAAGCACTTGCCAAGTATGCTATAACTAATATGCAATACACAGGTGCAAATACAAATGGTTATTTCCTGCTTCAAAACAACCCCAGTGAGTCACTCTGAAAGCAGTGGTTGTTCACGTTTGAAAACATTATAAAAACAAGCCAGTATACAATTCTACTATGAATACAAATGTTTGTCTACATAGAGGGCCCAAAACACAAGCTGAATATCATATAATAATCCAAGGTTCAGTAGCAGAACTACGATATAGCCAAAGGGTTTCAATCAACATTGCAGCACTGCTCAACTTTTATAGGTAGTTCAGGTCGTTGACTTCATTGGGTAAAATATAAACCTACTAACAACTATACTGAAGGACAACTGAACAACAGTACTTCTGTGATTTCAGCCCTCCCTTCTCTTCTCCCAGTCTCATTAACAAGAACAAAATAAACCTGTGTGTGCTTTGAGAGTAGTGGGGTAAAATAAACCTCCCCTCCAAAAAACTAAATTAATATAGTAAAAATTAAAACCGTATTACCAGTTAATGACATCTAAATAAAACCTAACTATGGCATGCTAGAAACCATCATTTACACCAAAGTTCAGAACATAAGTTAAAGGGATCAAGATGGTTTATGGGGTGGGAAATAGGCAGGCGCACACACGCACACGCACGCACACACACACAAATTGATTTGCCTTTTTGAGTTTAAAGATTTGTGTTAAAAAAAAAACATAATAGCTCACAGTTTCTCTTTGCAATGTGAAGTGTTTCTATGTTACTTCTGGAAACACATATAAAGGAAGATAAAAATGGAAGACTTAAAGAAAAAAATCAATACACAAGTAACTTTAACACATATGGATTTTGCCAAGAGAGACCATGAAAAGAATTAGTTACAAGAAAATATAGGTGAAGACAAGTGACCCTACAGTTCTCCCAGGCACCTAGTTCACACGGAACACAGCACGCCATATTGTTCTTTAGAGCCCCTTACAGAATACAGAGCTATGCATTCTTAATATACATATTAAATTTCTATTATTCTTAATATACAAGTCAAATTTCTATGCTTTCTTCTCGATGTGCAAACTGGAGCCCATGTATACATTATCAATGGCCTGGAAGGGCCACCAAATAAAGGAGAGGTAAATATGTACTTAGTGGCCCATCCCCCTCCGACCCCAAAATTTCCCCCTCAAATTACAAAGTTGCAATTAAAAGGTTTTTTTTTTTCCAATTAGAATAGTTTTTAAATTCTTTACTGGTAAACACAAGAAACTTTTAGTTACTAAATTGTTTAAGAAAAATCCAGGTCCTTCCTCCCCACCTGCTGAATGAATGCTTCAATCAATACAGAGTATTATCTGAATGTTTGTTTAGCTTAAAGATTAAACACATATATAAGCATATACTTCAGTCCAACAGGAAAATAATCTATCTATTTATGTGTATGCAATTTCAGCTAAATGGTACCTCTGTGAACTAAAACAGTTTCCTGAGGAGCCACTCTGGGGTTTCTTTTTAATGTATGGGACTAAAATATATATATATGATTTTTCTGTAAGGAAACAGAAGTTGTCATTTTAATTCTGCTCAACTCAATAAGACCCAAGTCTTTAAATTACATTTCATGAGAACCTAATTAAAACAAATATCCATTCCTGGGTCAAATTTTGTCTCTAAACTGTGATCACTGATTACTTCCTTTAACTCTTAAACAGATGTTTCATAAAGCAGGGAAGGAAGAGGTATATATTACTGAGGGAGAATAGCTAGTAAAAATATTTAAGACCTATTATGAGAGTTCTAAATTGTTTCCTTATACAAGTGAATTAAAATTCAACACCATAATTCTTACTCTTTTGTAAAAAGCTCACACGCAATTTTTACCAAATATAACCACATACAATAAGCAGTTTCAGGTCAATCTATCAAAAGGGAATTTTCTTCAGTTCGTTCCAACAAGTATCTTCTGATTTCTGAACCCAAGTTGGAGGAAGGAATATAGACAAAGCTTTACATGCTAATTACTGGTGGCAGGTACCTGTATTTAAAATCGACAATTATGGTTTTCCAAAACCCCAGACTCCCCCACCCCAACAACCCCAGGTGCTACAGTTCCATGGCTTGCCAGTTAGAAGTAGTGTCTATGTTGTCAAGGTCTCTTTGTTCCAGTAGCTTTGATTCTACTGCACTTTTCTGACATGCAGAAGTTAAGTTTTGGTTGGTGTATGTCCGAAGTTTCAAACTGTCCACTTAAAATTTTTTTAAGTTTCTTTTGTTTATTTATAAAAGAAAAAAACCAACTCTTCACCATTCTGCATCTCCAATGGCTTTGGAAAATATATAATCTCTTCCATTAAGATTCATAATGCCATCCTTGAGATGAAATTTCCATTTGTTTTTACTTCTGTGTATCTAAAGAAACAAAGAACATAAGAGATGCAATTGAAAGAGGAAAAAAAAACCTATTCACACCAAAAAAAAACTTTGTCTCGTACATTATCGCATTTATAAATTGTTTTTAATTGACAGATAACTGACAGGTAACATTAGTTTCAGCTGCACAACGTAAGGATTCAGTATTATTATAAAATGATAAGTCTAGTTAACTCCCATCACTATATATGGTTACAAATTTGTTTTCTTGTGATGAAAACTTTTAAGATCTACTCTTTTAGCAACTTTCAAATATATAATATGGCATTAACTATAATCAACATGTTGTACTTCACACCCCTAAGACTTATTTATTTTATAACTTCAAGTCTGTACTTCTGATCCCCTTCACGCATTTGCCCCAATCTCTACCCTCTGGCCTCTGGCGATGACCATTCTGTAGCTATGAGTTCAGTTGTTTTTTGGTTTATTTTTGCTTGGTTGATGTAGAATCCAATTAAGTGTCTTTGGTATGTGCCTTTCTCAGACTTACAGCATAATGCTCTCAAGGTCCATACAGGTTGTCATAAATGACAAGCTTGCTTTTTTTTTTTATGGATGTATACAATGATATACAGTATATCATGTGCATATAAAAATACACCACATTTTTTTATCCACCCATCCACTGATGGGACACTTAGGTTGCTTCCATGTCTTGGCTGCTGTAAATAATGCTGCAATGAACATGGGAGGACCTAAACCTTTCAGTTAGTGTTTTCATCTCCTCTGAATAACTACCCAGGTCTAAAAACACACTATATAGATAAGATGTTAAACCTAACATCTTAAGATGGATGATTTGAATGTCCAACAGACATACCACACTTAAGTCCAAAACCAATCACTCTCTTCTCCCAAACCTGCTCCATCTTCAGCCTTTCCCATCTGAGTTCATCGCATCTCCTTTCTTCCTTCTGGGTCCTCATCAAAAAATCTTTGAATTATTCTTGATTCTTCTTTTTTGTTTCTACCACATAGCCAGGAAGAGAAAATCCTACTGACTCTTCCTTCAAAACATATCTAAGGTCCAGATGCTTCTCACCACTTCCAATGCTATCCCCCAAGCCTAAATCACCATTGTCTCTCACTTGGTAAAAGGCAAAAAGATTTATATGATCTGAAGAGAAACCAGAGTATACCATTGTCTCTCACTTGGATTACAAGATCCTTCTGTTAGTCTCCTTGTTTCAACCTCTGCTTCCTCTACACAATCTACTCTCAATAAAGAAAGCAAAATAAACTTTTTAGAACTAAAATGTAAATGATAACTACATATATCTATTTGAAACTTTCCAGTAACTTCCCAATTCACACATAAGAACTCATATCCTTGCAAAGTTCCACACCACCTGCCCGCACTTACCTCCGACTTAATTTATTACTATATTCCCTCTCCTCCAATCCCAGTCCAACCATTCTGGCCTCCGTTGCCACCACTCACACACAAGAGGCAGGTTCTCTTACCAAATAATGACAGGGCTAACTCTGTTCAAGAGGTTTTTGTTTTTTAAGTTATTTATTTGGCAAGAGGGAGCATGAGAAGGGGATGGGGGGGGAAGAGGAAGGGGGAGGGAGAGGGAGACAGAGAGAGAGAGACAGAGACAGAGAGAGAATCTCAAATGTGTTCTACGCTCCATCGGGTTCGATCCCATGAACCTTGAAATCATGACCTGAGCCAGAATCAAGAGTCAGAAGCTTAATCAACTGAGTCACCCAGGCGCCCCAACTCTCTTCAAGTCTAGTTCAAATGTCATTTTCTCAAAAGATCTAATAAGGCTAGCCTTTTAAAAACTGTAACCTGTCCCTTTCCTACCAACTATCAGCTTCTAACATACCATAATAATTTATAAGTTTTAGCATGTCTCCCTTGACTAAACTTCCTAATGGCAGAAACTGTTTTATTTTGTTCACTAGTGTATCTCCTAGCACAGTCCCCTGGTACATCATAGACACTCTTATTTGTTGAATGAAACCTCTGTCTCCTCTTTTCTTTACTACTCCTATAGAGAAGGTAGTAACTATCCAAAAATGGATATACAAATTTATTTCCAGACTGAGTGACTGCAGTCTGAAACACAATGGGATTATATAAACAAGAAAGTGATGAGTGACCTAGAAAAAGAAACTGCCCAGACAAGTAAAGAAACAGACTGCATTCCGCTGTTAAGACAACATGCAAAAAGGAAATGTGAAAAGTTTCAGTATCAAATAATAGTCCATATACTCAGCACTTCAAACATATTAAAGTAAAATTACCAATAAAGCTGAAGTCTCAACACCTAATGCCATCAGTCTTTATCTGTTCATAATAAAAGATAACTCTGCCTCATGATTTTGATTTGACTGGCAACATAAACTTCATTATTCTTTCTATAATAATGTAACTTATTCTAAAATCGACTCATTGAAATTCTAAAGTTTAGGCTTGAAAAATAAAATCTTAAAATACAAGTTGCTCAAACTATATCCAATCCTATTTTAACCAATTCATAGAACACTAGCATTCTGTATTACTGACTAAAACATCAAGCCCAGCCTTCCAGAATTCACTTGGTTCTAAAAATCAGATCCCTGTAAATTTACAATTGTTTTTCAACATACTACCTAAAGCTGTTCTGAGTTTCTGTTTAAAACATTAAAATGTCTTTAGGAGCAAAACAAATCAATTTGAACATTTTAAATATTATATGTATATTTATAACAAAGGAGAATACAACCATTCTTAAAATGTGAAAATACTAATAACTATATTCTTCTATCTAGCTAAAATAAAGGTCTCCCTTGCCTGATAAATCTGATCTCTTGTCATCATGAAATTGTGTTCTGAGGGAGCTTGGATGGCTCCATCAGTTAAGCATATGACTCTTGATTTCAGCTCAAGTCATGATCTCATGGTTCATGACTTAAAGCCCCATTTCAGGCTCTGCGCTGACAGCACAGTACATGCTTGGGATTGTCTCTCTCTCTCTCTCCTCCTACCCTGCCTGCATGCCTGAAGCGCATGCTCTTTTTCTCAAAAATAAATAAACCTTAAAAAATTGTGTTCTGGATAATTTAGTTGTAGGAGGTTCCTTTCAGATTTCCTGACAATAAAGGTTTATTGGTATCTATTTTAACCTTAATACTCTTTATCTACATAAAAATAACGAGAAATTACATTTATTATAATGTCCTTGGTATAAGTTTTTAAGAATGCTCATCCAAAAATCACACAGTACAAGAGTGGATGTTCTAATAATTTTTATCAATGGCCTCACTGACTTTATTCTGTAATCTCTCTGGTAAGTAACTGGCTTGACTTTACCTTTTAATTACAAAATGTTAAGATTCATTGTTTTGACATTTCCCTATATATAATTTGTAGATTTATTATAAATTTAATGGTTATAATAAGCAAACAATTTTATTCCAAATTAAATGTAACAAAATCTCAGCAATAATGTCTATAACTATAACAAAGGTATTTGGATGGCAGAATCCTTTTGAAGAATTGGGACAACAAAGATTCAATAACTAATTCTCACAGACCTAGTTTAAAAATACCTAATGCTACCAAAATAAAGCAAAGCTAAATAACTGTAAAATGATTTTTAGTAAAAACACATCTATTTGTTAATCAGTCCTGTTTATTGCTCTAGTTCTATCCTTAGTTTAAAAAAAAAAAAAGGGACAGAATTCAATTAAAGCCTTTCAGTTCTGAGGTAGTTGAAGCTAAAGGGGAAATGAGGTTATTCCACTAGGTTACTAATGTTAAAGGACAACCCTAAAGTGTCTCTGTCTACCTTGTTCGAAAGTTGGAAGACCGGGTAAACTGAAAAATGCCTACCTCTCCTCATGATTTCATTACATTTTTCAAATGTAAAGCTATGTAAATTTCTCATTTTATTAAAATAATCAACTATAACAATGTTTTCATTCACCCTGTTTATACTGAATATGAGAGGCATCAATTAGGCGCCCAAATGTTTGAACAAGATAGAGCAGGTATTTAGGGAAGAAATCATAACAGAAAACATGTTAGTAATCTGATAAAACCCTTACCTTATCATACTGGCATACAACAACATTTTCTGTATCAAAGAGTTCCTGTCCTTCCTCATCACTCACATCATCTTCACTGTTGAGGGGCTCCTACAAATAAAGAAGATTTATTTACACTTCATGTGTTACTAGGCCCTTCTAATACACAATGACTTTGATGTTCTTTGAGAATGAAGGCTCAGATAGAAGCATACACACACACAAACACCAAAAACATATTGTTAAATCAGCTGCGTTAAGACTTTGCCAGGGTTACTGAAATTAGAGCAAGAAATCAAGAATTAAAATTAAAAGTAGTTAAGCTATATAAAGTCTGAAAAGAGGTTTTATTTCCTTCCATCTTTCAGAATAGCACAAGACTATTCTCTTCAATAACTGTTTAAAATGCCTAGAAAGGGACCTAAGAAAATATCAAGGTTTAAAGAGATAATGGCACTATGTACCACCAGAAGTAGCAGAGTAAAAGGGAAAAACAATGGTGAAATTGGAGGAAAAAAGCACTATAAAACAGGCTAGGAGTCTGGCTTGTCTATACAACATTGAGGACTAAGACTGTTTATGATACTAGCATGTCCACCATTATGATGCTAATGGTGGAGGCTTGTAGTATAATTACCTAAGGCATTCAGATGAAAAGGGTACCTGTGGGAGGGTGGGAGGAGACCTCAGTACCCAACAGAACAAAAGACCAACATCTAACTAGAGCATAAAATGACCAAAGATGTTAAATGTGACCCCAGTTATTTGAGAAGATAAAATATATAACCCAGATTTTTTAACAGAGAAAGAGCAGACAGACAAAATAAAAGTGGAAAGGAAAATAATCAAGATGGTATTAAGTCCCGGCCTATAACTAGGTCCTCATCTCACATACATCTGCATGTATATATATTCTTTTATTTAAAATAGATATCACCAATGTAAATGTAAAAACAATTTATTGAGATAAAATTCGTGTAAAATTCACCATTTTAACCATTTCAAAGTGTACAACCAGGCATACTTAATACATTCATGTGTGCAATTATCACCACTAATTCCAGAATAATTTCATCACCTTTACCAGTACGCAGTCCTTCCCCATTCCCACCTCTTCCCAGCCCCTCACTTATTGCTTTCTGTCACTATACATTTACCTCTCTGGATATTTCATAAAAATGGAAACATGTAATATACACATATAACCTGTGGTGCAGCCTCTTTAACTTATGTGTGAGGTTCATCCATGTTGTAGCATAAACCAGTACTTTTCTCCTTTTCATGGCTAAATAATATTTCATTATATGGATAAACCACATTTTAACTTGTTCATCAATCAACTGATAGACATCTGGGTTATTTACATTCTTTGGATTTTGTAAACAGTTCTGAACATTCACATACAAGGTTTTGTTTTGTTTTCAATTCTGTTATATATATACTTAAGAGAATTGCTGGGTCATATATTTTTAAGCTTAACATTTTGAGGAACCACCAAACTATTTCCCACAGCAGCTACAGTATTTTGCATCCCCACCAGTAATGCACAAGAATTCCAATTCCTCCACACCCCTACCAGTATCTTTTTTTTTTTTTTTTTTGAGAGAGTGCACATGAGCAGGGGAAGAGCTGAGAGATGGGGAGAGAGAGAATCCCAAGCAGACTCCACACTCAGTGCAGAGCCCGATGCATGGCTCGATCTCACAACTGTATTATGATCTGAGACAAAATTAAGAGTCGAACGCTTAACCAACTGAGCTACCCAGGCTCAGTGATTACAGCCATGCCAGTAAACATGAAGTGGTATCTCTTTGTAGTTTTGATATATGCAATGCTCAATGTTGAGCATTTTTTCACATGCTTATTAGCTATCTGTATATCCTCCTTGGAGAAATGTCTATTCTAAGTCCTTTGCTCATTTTGGAATAGAGTTGTTTGTTGTTGAATATTAAAAGCTCTCTATTCTGGATATTAAGCTCTTATCAGATACGTGATTTGCAAATATTTTCTATTTTGTAGGCTGTCTTTTTACTTTTTGGATATAGTCCTTAGAAACACGTATGATTTTAATCTATTAAGTCCATGTGTTTTTTTTTTTAAATTCCTTGTGCGTTTGGTGTCCTCTCTAAGAAACTATTAACAAACCCAGTGTTGTGAAGCTTCTATCCTGTTTTCTTCTAAGAGTTTTATACTTTTACCTCAGACATTTAGGTCTTTGACCTATTATTAGCTAATCGTGTATATAGTGTGAGGTAGGGGTCCAACCTTACTGTTCTGCACATGGATGGATATTTGGTTGCTATGTTTGTTGAATAAGACCACTCTTTCCTACCAAATAGTCTTGGCGTATGTAAAAATTCTGTAACATGACAGCATACATAGCAGTATTCCACATAAGAAAAAGACACACTTAAAACTTAGGGATCCAAAAAATGTGAAAGTAAAAGAATGAATAGCGCTCTACCAGGCAAATTCTAACTGAAAAAGCTGATATGGCTCTATTAATATCACACAAAACACAGTGTATGGGTAAAAAAATTAACTAGAGATAAAGCAGGAAACTATATAGTCATAAATGGTTCAATCACTGGAAAACACAAATTTAAGCTTATATACATCCATTTTTAGGCTCATTATAAAAAAGCATAATGACAACAAATCCACCATCATAATAGATCCGAACATATCTCACTCAATAATCGATGATGTGAACACACAAAAAATATCAGTAAGGTAGATATATCTTACTGTAGATATATCAGTAACGTAGAATATCCAAAGAAAACGATTAACAATCTAATGATATATACAAAAGACAACCAAATAACTGCAGAAAACAGTCTTTTCAAACATACAGAAGCATATGCAAACAGTGACCACATAAAGCAAGTCCCAATTAAAAGAATGCATACATCACATAGATCATATTCTCTACAAATAAAACAGTTAAGTCAGAACAAAAATTAATGAAATAGAAAAAATACACTAGTGAGAATAAAGCTAAAAGCTGATTATTAAAAAACATTAATAAAATCAATACGCCTCTGGCAAAACTGAAAGAGCAAGAAGGTACAAATAACAGAAATGAGATTATTAATAAAAAGCAAATGACTACATACGATTCTGGCACCAAAAAGATTATCATTAACTTTATGCTAATTAACCATTTAAATATATAATTCTAGGAAAATACAACTTATTCAAAGTCTCAAAAAAACAGATACTTGAACAGAGTAAAGACATTACTAGAATCAGATATTTTTAACAGCATACTTTAACAAATATTCACAAGAATAACAAGAATTAAGTATAATCTTTAAAAAAAAAAAAAGGTCCAAGGAAGATGGAACACTTGCCAGAATCCCTTTTATAAGGCTATCCTAAAACCTAAAAGCCTAGTAGTACGAAGAGTATGAGAACAGAAAATCACAGTATCATTCATGAATATACACATGAAAATCCTGAACAAAGTGAATTCAGCAATTCATAAAAAGGGCAATACAGAACGATTAAGTTGTGCTATCCCAAGAATACAAAGTTGGTTTACATGTAGAAAACCAATTAGTGCAATTAGTTATAAATAACAGATGAAGGATAAGAAACTGTATGATGATCTAATAGTTGCAGAAAAAGTGTTTAACAAAATTCAATATTCACTTATTTAAAAAACAAAGTAAAGCTCTTAGTTAACTTGAACTTCCTTAACCAGAAAAAAAAAATATCCATATAAAACCTAGAGTAAACATTATACTCAATAGTGAATCACAGAAAGGGTTCTTTTAAAGATTAGGAACAAAATAAGGGAAGAGCATCTGGGTGACTCAGTGGGTTGAGCATCTCTTGATTTGGCTCTTTACTTCAGCTCAGGACATGATCCCAGGGTCCTGAGATTGAATACTACATGGGAGTGTGACGCAGAGTGTGGAGCCTGCTTGGGATTCTCCCTCTCCCTCTCCACCTCCCCTGCTCGCATGCACGTGCTCTCTCAACTTAAATAAACTTAAAAAAAAAAAAAAAAGGGTACCTGCTTTTTATAATCAATACTGTTCTGAAAGGTTTAGTCAATGAAGTAAGAAAAGCTGCCATTTTTAATATCTGTTGACTGAGAAAACATGAAGAATCAAAGATGATAAATATCAGTAATCAAGAAAATGCAAATTAAAACCAAAAGGTAATACCACTTTCTAACTATCATACTAGCAAAAATTAAGAAGCCTGACAATATCAAGTATCAGTGAAAACAGTATCATTGGGCATTTTATTGTAAAGTTGAAGATGTGTATGCCTTAGAACCCAGTAAGTCAATGGTTAGGTGTAACACTTAAAGTCATACATGTGTCCTCAGAAGACACACTCCAAAATATTTTATAATAGTAAACAAGTAGAAACAATCCATCACATCAGAAATGGATTAATAGGCTATGGTATATTTAATAGTGAAAATAATTACAAGTATATGCAACAACTTAGATGAACCTCAGAAATACCACCTTGAGGGGAAAAAAAGTCAACCTGCAGAATAATACAGATGTATTATAACATATGTTATAAATGGGCATTCAAAACTAAACAATATGCTCCTTAGAAACATAAATACAGATGATAAAATGTAAAGGCAAGTTAATGATAAATACAAAATTCATGGTTACTCTGATGACAGAAGGAAGAGAGAAGTAAATAGGGATTGGGAAAGGGCACTCAGAGGATTTTAATAAAACTGGATTATTTTTACCTAGATATGGACAAGGATGTTTTTATCTTAAAGTATTTTTTAAAAAATATTAGATAATTTAAAGAACTTTGTACTAATATAAGCAAAATTACATCTTAGGCTGCAGAAAGCAATTAACAACGAAAACTGTGGTAAGACAAATATCACCCTGAACACAAGTAACTAAGCAAGAACACTAAGGAAAACAAAAATATATGCTTCTAGAAATATATAAACGGAGGAAGAATAAGAAAAAATACTTTGTTTAACTAATGACGGACACTAAGAGTAGGCAAGGTGATGTAAGGAACTGGTATGGAATATAGACCAAAAGGAAATTATGAAGACATGTATCACATTCAGCTTTTTCCTCAATCTTCCTCTCTTCCCAAATGTTGCTATACCTTTCTAATTACTGAAGCAAAAATTAACTGTATTTATTTGTTCTACCAATGTCATATGTTAAACCACATCATGAATGCATAAGCCAGAAAATTAGAATTACTTGCACTGTCTCCACCCCCTTTATAAATAGAACTCCATTTGATATACATTTTTTTATTACCAGCTATATGAAACAATACTTCATGAAGATAAATACAACCAGAATAATCTAAAACCCTTATTACGTTAGAAAATCTAACTTTATATTAAAATCCTATACTGTATAATAACCTTAACAGCCTCTCAAAAAATAGAATATAACTCATCAGTTTGGCACCAGGTAAAAGAAATGGTTGAATAGTTTCTCGTTTCAAGGCTTTTATTACAAACTTACTTCTTCTACCTGCCCATCCTCAGCTCCATCTTTCTCTTTGTCTTCCTCCTCGTCATCATCATAGTCTTCTTCTTCATCTTCATCTTCTTCAGATGACGTATCCCCAGTTCCGTCAACCTGTAACACCAACGGAGCTTGTGGCTGAGCAGGCTGGGCTTGTGGTTGCTGCTGGCCTGTCGCAGTTATCTGTGCCTGTGCCGGTGTCGCTGCAGGCACTGTTGTAGGTATAACTTGAGTCTTATTTCCTGTAAATAAGATTTGCTGTGGCTGAATGATGACACCTGTCTGTGGTGAAATCCCTCCAGGCAGAGGGGCCAGTACCTAAGGCAAAAGAAATTCTTATGAGAAACTAGTATGAAGACCAAGTAACTCGGTTTTATTATGTGTTACACAGAAATAGGCCTAAAAGCTAAAGAATCACCAAAAATGACCATATCTCACACGGTTAAAACTATCAAAGCATAAAAGGACTGTTTAACTAGTTAGTATACTGATCCACTTCCATTTTACCATTCAAATTTCTGAAGGAAAAAAGATTTTCCGAAACTATTTATTGAGCACTTGCTATGCACATGGTAGATTCTAGACTAAGAGTTACATATAAGATTAGTTTATTTACTTGATATATGGGGAGGTATAGTAACTTACCAACCTTTCAGTCACTAAAAGGCAAAATTTTAATCTAGACTTTCTGACTCTGCCCTAATTATTACGTTATACTGCCTCCCTGTGGAGAACACTGCACTGAAAATGTGAAGTCTTAGGTCCTAGTTTTTGTCTAAGATCCCAGATAGAGATGTAGGAGAGGCATGACACTTAACCTCTCTTGGCTTTTGTCACTTCACTGTTATACCAGGACCAATGGTTTTCAACCCTGGCTGCAAATTACAACCACTTGGTATCTTAAAAATACTGGTACTTATGCCCAGCTCCTATTACTCTGATTTAACTGGTCTGAGATGAAATCTAATCGTTTAAAGCTCTCAGCTTATTCTAATCATGCAACCAACCAGATCAGACAATTTCTCAAGTTCCTTTCAGCTTCTGCCTCTGGAATTCTAAGGTAAACCACAAATCAAAAAGAACATATCAACAAATATTAACTATACCTTTTATAATAAACATATAAGTAAAATAAAATTATACTTCTTAATAAATAAAAAGCAGAGACTGCCTAGTGATAAATAAAGACAATGAATGACAATTACTTGCCTTTAGGTTCAAGGAATGCAAAATAAGACAATATTTCTCTTAAGAAGTTTACAGACGAATGGTGCATAGGCAAAGCAATAAAACAACTCAAGAAGATAGAAGATGTAGGGTGTCTGGGTGGCTCGGTTGAGCATCCAACTCTTGATTTTGGAGTTAGAGCCCTGTGTCAGGCTCCATGGTGACAGTGCAGAGCCTGCTTGGGATTCTCTCTCTCCCCCCTTCTCTCTGCCTCTCCCCTGCTTGTGTACTCTAAGTAAATAAACTTAAAAAAAAAAAAAGATAAAAGGTGTAATAGAAGTACGATATGGTGTTATGAAAACACAGGACAGAGTATTACATTCAGCTTGAGCGACAAGGTATGGTCAGAGACGCCTTCCTAGTTGGTTAATACTTGAGTTCATTTGTGCTTGTAAGGTTAGCTAGGCTTTTCCATTTGGTCGGTCGGTGGGTTGATTGGTTGGTTGGTGGGGGTGGGGTGGGGAGTGGAGGGCGTTGCTAGAAGGAAGGCCAAAGGACATTCCAAGTGGAATAATAATATCAAGTGAAACCCAATAGCAGGAGAAAATCTGGAAAGCTATAAATCAACTGAATTAATACTTCTCTGATCTTACTTCTATCATTATACTATTATACACACATTATGTATTTATGTGTCTCTTTTTTAAAGTACCTAAGTTCTTCAAGAAAATAACCATTTCTTGGGGAGCCTGGGTGGCTTAGTCGGTTAAGCGTCCGACTTTCGCTTAGGTCATGATCTCGCGGTTTGTGGGTTCGAGCCCCGCATCGGGCTCTGTGCTGACTGCCAGCTCAGAGCCTGGAGCCTGTTTCAGAGTCTGTGACTCCCTCTCTCTCTGACCCTCCCTTGCTCACGCTTTCTCTCTCTCTCTCTCTCCTAGAAATAAATAAAACATTAAAAAAAAAAAAATTTAAAAAAAAAGAAAATAACCACTTCTCTTTCCTCTTTGTCTTCATAGTGTAAGAGTTTAATGCCTGGCACACAAGTAGATATAAATATTTAATTCTGATCTAAACAGCAACTGAAACAGACAACGACTATTATGGCAAGAAATAAAACTGAAGAGAACAAAAAAACAAGATTCAAAAAAACCCCAAAGATCCTGTGAACCATGCTGAGTTTAGATTTTGCAACAGGCAGTGAGAAATTATTAAAAGAGTTTAAGATTTTTAGAAAAATAACTATAAATACAGAGTAACAGATTAGGAAGCCACACAACTAGAGTCAAGGAAATCAATTAGAAGGGTAATATTATAGTATTATAATGTGTATACTTATGTGTGTATATGTATGTATATAGTGTGTATATATATGTATATATAAACACATGTTCACATTTTATACATAGTATTTAGTGCATATACATGGTATTGAGAGATAACAGTATTTTAAATGAGAAATTTAAAAAGCATGAATTAAGGAATTGTCAAGAGCATCTGAGAAAAGAAAAATAGAGAAAAGAAAAATAGTTTCAAACATATTAAGGAACTGCAAACATGTTAAAACTACAGTTGGGAAAAAAAGGAGCTATTAAGAATTGGTAGGGCTCTGATACCTTGCATATTAAAGGTAAAGGAAAGGAAGGATCCCATACTCCACACCCACTTCCAGAAAAAGCATAAGCTTCATGAAACTAGATTCATGTCTGCTCTGTTCATTCTTAAATCTCTAGCCCCTTGCCAAGACTCTGATACATACCTACACAGTAAATATTTGTTGAATAAATGCCAGATAACTTGGGAGGTGTGGTAGCTGTATGGAGAGTGGTGCCACTGACCAAAAAGCATGGTCAGAGGGATGATGAAAGATAAGTAAGGATAATCACAACTTAAACATATTGAATGTAAGTTAAGCTGTGAGGTATACAGGAGGAATTTAGAATGGTAGGATGTATAGTACTGGAGAATCATCTAAGCATTCATAAAGATAAAGCCATGGGCAAAAGAAAGGGAACCACCCAGAGAATTCATACAGAAAAAGAAAAAGCACCCCCTGGTGATCATAACTTAGGACTCTATTACCTGCTGTATAACAGGAGCTTGTACTCCACCAGGCTGCATTTGTGGTATAACTTGTTGTTGTAGAACCACTGACTGCTGAGGCTGAAAGATATACTGGGCACCATTGGCTGCTCGGACTACTTGAAGAAGCTGGCCTAAAACAAAACATATGAATTACAAGTTACCATTTTAGCAGTGACCATCTCAAAATAAATGAATTCATGGTAAATGTCAAACCACCAAAATGTCCTAGTAATTCTCAAATAAGAAATCTAATAATTTTATTAAGGGTTATCACCCATACCCAATAAACTATAATCCTTACCTTCTTCACTTCCCTCCATGTTCAAATACATTGCTTAAAATGTTTTCTTTTCCTTACTTATCATCCTCATAAAACTCTTTTCGAATAAAGTTTTAACAATAGATTATGAGTTGATTAGAAGTTTAAATTATCTTTACTAACATGTTAGGAGTCATGGAAGATTAGATGTTTTCAGGGGCACTTTGTTTTTAAAGCTTTCAAGACATGAAAGTTTTAAGAGTTCATTAACATCTTGAGCCAAAGCACCAGGGTACTTAGTTTCAAAATGCTTAAAAACAATCAAAGCTTGCTGAACCAATTATCAATGCCACATAATCCTAACTGTATGCCTGGCTTATACACACAGAAGTGAATCCCTCTCTTTGCTGTTTTAGATGACGCAGAATCTTTTATTAACTAAAAAACAACAATTACATGTTTAAAAATATGTAGCAAGTTTACAAATTTAGAATTTTAACAAAATAGTAAGAAATTGTATAATTAAGATTACAGAAATAGTTAAAATCCATATAAATTCTTCCAACCTTAATATGCCAAAAATCCCAAGTAAATTTTGTCTATTCAAAGATGCTATTAAAACAGAGCATTACAGGATTTAGTTTGGTATCACAAATTTATTCAAACGAGTAAAGTTTAACTTATTTGGCAAGTTAAAGGTGTTTGACAAAAATCTATGTATTCCTATATAATCATACTTCATTCAATAAATAGGATTCTCACAGATCAAAAGCTCAAGTGCAATTCTCATCTGCTCTACTACATCCTCAGCAATAATTATCATTTAATGTACTATAGCACTCGATCTTATTTTAATAACCTAATAAGCTAAATCATAAAAGAAACACTGATTTTTTTTTCAATGAGTCCAAAACAAAGACTAGATGGTACAATTTTCTACGTTATACATATAAATAATGGTTCTGTTATTCCTAATTACCTGAATTTGTTAGTATCTGTTGAACAGGAGTCACACCTGCAGGGAGTGCCAAGGTAGCAGCTGTAGCAGCAGCGCTCTGAAAAGAAAAAAAAAACAAACAAAAGAAAAAAATCAAAACCACATATGGGCAAAATAGTACCTCAGTTTAACTCTCGCACATTTTAATAGCATTTGAAGTTTACTGTTTAGGGTATACTAAAATAAATCCCATTTTATAAAATGATCCAATAAAAACTACCTGGCCTAAATGCTTTGCTTAAGTACTTCAATGAAGTAGAATAATATGAAGCGCCTGGGTGGCTTAGTCAGTTAAGTGTCCGACTTTGGCTCAGGTCATGATCTCATGGTTTGTGGATTCGAGTCCCTCATCAGGCTCTTCACCGTCAGTGCAGGGCCTGCTTTAGATCCTCTGTCTCCCACTCTCTGCCCCTCTCCCGCTTGCATGGCGCACTCTCTCAAAAATAAACATTAGAAAAAGAAAATGTGCTTCTTGTTGCCATTTAATTGGCCTAAGTAATTTCTACACCTAAAGCCTCAAATTCCCACTATGTCCCCAGAATACAACTATACCCCGCCAGGTTTTCTTCATGAAATACATTTCATTTATTTTAAAATAAATCTGGTCGCTACAGGCAAATGAAAGGTAATCTAAGTCTGAGGAATACATTAACAGCCATTTACTACTGAGAAATATTACTGAGAAATACGAAGGGCCTAGGGGCACCTGGGTGGCTCAGTCACTTAAGCGTCAGACTTTGGCTTTGGTCACGATCTCACAGCTTGTGGGTTAGAGACCCACACTGGGCTCTGTGCTGACAGCAGGGAGCCTGCTTCACATTCTGTCTCCCTCTCTCTCTGCTCTTTCCCAATTCATTCTGAGAAACATTCTATCTCTCTCTCTCTCTCTCAAAAATAAGCATTAAAAAACATATTAAAGGCGTATAGTTCATATTTTTAAAGATTAATAGGTCTCCCTCTACTGGCAAAGTGACAACTATAGTTTCTATACAGAATACATGACACAATAACCACCTGCACACCTCTGCACATTGAAGTTGCTACCAATAAATATTTGTGGAGTGACATACCATACAAACATAAACCACTTTTACTGATATCTACTGAAAGTTTATTCTTGTATTTAGTATGAGATAGCATTAGAATAATGCAAAACTGGTTTGGGGCGCCTGGGTGGCTTAGTCAGTTAAGCGTCCAACTTCGCTTAGGTCATGATCTCGCGGTTCGTGGGTTTGAGCCCCGCGTCGGGCTCTGTGCTGACTGCCAGCTCAGAGCCTGGAGCCTGTTTCAAAGTCTGTGACTCCCTCTCTCTCTGACCCTCTCCTGCTCACGCTGTCTCTCTCTCTCTCCTAGAAATAAAATTTAAAAAATATATTTAAAAAAATGTTAAAAAAAAAAGAATGCAAAACTGGTTTGATAGAAGGTCCTGTTTTGTTTTGTAATATTTTTAAAGTGTATTTATTTTGAGAGAGAGAGCGTGCACACAAACAGAGGAAGGGGAGGGAGGGGAAGAGAGGGGAAGGGGGGGAGAGAGAGAGAGAGAGAGAGAGGGAGGGAGGGAGGGAACACACACGTGGGGGAGGAGGAGAGAAGAGAGGGAGACAGAGAATCCCAAGCAGGCTCTGCACTGTCATCACAGAGCCTGACATGGGGCTCAAACTCACAACACAGTGAGATCAGGACCTGAGCCAAAACCAAGAGTTGGACACATGACTGACTGAGCCACCCAGGTGCACCAAAACTGTTTTTAATAGCTGTCTTCTAATTGGGAATAATGCAAACAAACAAAACCCAAAAACCTTTTATTTGTAAAGAGCCTACAGTGATTATGTTTCAGAATGACTGAAAACATCAAGTAAAATACTAAAACATATATGCTAATGTATTTTATTGATTTATGTTTCTGACCTATGATCTGTTTAAACACATGATTTTTAGAATCGAGGAGATGTAAAAAACATTTAAGAGATGGGCTACTGATTTTGCCCCACTCTCTTTAAACACAATTTTAATTCAGAATTCCCTTGCAAACACTTAAAATTCTTAGAAAGTCAGATGAGCCTACTCCAAGTGATTCTACAAAATTTGGTTTTAAAATGACCCAAGTTATTTCCTAGGAAACAGTCTCAACAGTACCAACTACCAACTGCAATAAACATCCTACAGCGAGACGTTTATTTTTAAGGGTAGAGGTGAAAAAAAGAATTGGGGTCTTAGACCTGAAATGGAAGTTTTTGAATGATAAAAATTCTTGTGATTCCATGAAAGACCAGAATTTTGTGATTTTCATGCAGAAAGAATTAATTCCAGCAACTTTAACTGGAAGTACAAATAGAATGCTTGATTTTTTTGTGTGAATTTAGAAACTGTAATTTCCACTATCATGCAAAAATTTGTAATTCTGTCAAGTTATAAATTTATAAGGCTAGTGTATTTTAAAAGGAGTCATTTGTCTAGTAGGTGAGCCCTGTTTCCCAGCTGGCTTACCAATCACAAATGAGCTGTGAGGTTCACTACTCATCACTCACCAAACAGAAGAGATATTTTAAAATAACTGCTTTTCCGTTAAAAAAAAAAAAAAACTACTATCTGGAAAAAAAAATCTCACTGCTGGCACTAAGTTAAGAGATTCTTTTAAAAATGACTCTTGCCTTTGAATAAAGAGATTTGGCTGAATTTAAGAATGAAATGTTAGAACTGAGACATCACTAACAGTCTATATATAGTAAACAGAACAAAGAAAAGCCATTTATAATAAAGTGCTAGAATAACTATTCTAATAAGACTTTATTTTAATGTTTTATTTTAAAAAACTTTAAGTACATAGGGAAAGATTCTCTAAAGATCTGAAAAGGTGTTTTTTATGGTACTATATTTGATGGGAAACACTGTATGCCCTAAGTGAAATGTGAAAATTGAGAATTTCTGTTCAGTGAATATCCCTTAGAAATATCAAAAGACTAATGCAGAATAAACTCAACTGGTTAAAATGCACTTTAAAGTAGTAATCTACACATTGTAATAAATCTTAAAAGGCTATGCTATAGTTAAATCAGAGCAAAATTTTTTAAAGTTTGATCTTAAAAACAGTTATCTTGAACCAGCCAAACAGTTCATTTTCATTTTTAAAGCTTATAATTCTTAGCATTCTTGACCTCTTGCAATTAATGGGTCTTCTGAAACAGAGCTATAATTGGCACAGTATGTCTAGTAGGTCTCAAAACCTATTTTTCAAAAATAGCATGAAATGAAACAGCTCTCACAAAGCACCATTCTTTTGGTATTTTCAACATCAAACTGTATAATTTTATGAACCTCAATGTCTAAGTATCAAGCTAAACTTTAGATTAGCTACTCAATTTAGGAAACGAAATTTAAACAGCCATTTTGCTCAAATCTTGACTAAACTTCAGGTTGTTAATACAAACATATCCAGGCATAATCACAATTTTGAGTTACAGTAAGTAGAGCCAAGTAAAGTGCTATGTTTTGAGTCATACCATATTTGATGCATTCATATGTTGTATCAGCTTAGAGTCAGGAACTATAACCTGTGGTGCCGCAGCTAGTAAAAAGAAAAAAAAAAACCACACAAACATGCAAATAAGGAACCATGAGGCTGTTTCATAATCCTAAGAATGCTATACAATGCTGAAAATTTTTTTCACATTTTCTGCATTCAAATGCATTCACCCATTTGATATCTCAGAATGTTATAAATATCTGTTAAGTAACAGCTGTGACATACCCATCTTATACTAGAAAAAAACATCAATTAAAAAAAGATTTAAGTAACAATACATAAGGATACAAGGGAATTTGGGAACATGAAGCAGTGAGATACCTAATATCTATAGCTATAGCTATAGCTCTGTTCATTCTTAAACTGGAAATTATCAAACAATTTAATCCTGTCTTGTTAACTCAGCATGAACTGGTTTATTGATATAATGATACTACTGTTGGAATGAATTATTAATCCATTAAGAATAAGCTCAAAAAAAACTGTAAGTAGTTTTTTAAAAATCTACACAGCCTTCTTATCTCCTTTAACAGCTGCCAGAATCTTAAGTTACTTCCAACAATGTTTTTAAAACTATAAATCAGAAATACTACATAAGTATAAAAGGAATTAAGTGTTTGATTCCGCAAATTTCAGAGAATAAACAGATAATCCCATTATCCTAATATTCTCTGAGTGAAGAAAATCAAAATTTAATTTATGATGACCTAAAATCCTAGTGCCAGGCCTGAAGGCAATAGGAGGAACAGTCATCAAAACAGATGAAAAGGATAAAATTATTTGATGCAGATATAGAATAAAATATTAAAAGTGTTATTCGGCATAACAATAAAATAACCCCAAAATATTTCTTCTGGACATCACTTACTATGTACCACTATCAATTTTAAGTCTTAAGTATATTCTCAGATACTCTCCAATGAGGCAAATGGGTAACTAAACTGTTACCCTGAAATAAAACTTTTCATTTACCTTCATTCTCCTCTCCAATAACAAGATTTACAAAACTCAAATGCTTGGGAAGTTTCATAACTAAATACATGTTTGTCACGGCAGAAAATACTTTTTACATGCAACAGGCCAAGCTTCTTAGCCTTTTCAAGGCCCAAATTTTCCTTAGCATTTAAATGTTGGAAGAGCTACTTCACAAAGCCTTTTGTAAAGCTTCAGTGAAACAAAATCTATAAAATTACTTGCATAGTACAAAGCACTATGGGCACAGTCTATAAATACTTGGTTTTTCTTGCCTTTAAACCAAGTAATATAAATTACGTTATATATACACTCTTTACTTGAAATCTAATCAGTCAGTTTAGATTTACATAAATTACTAGGGAATTGAAATTTCAGACTGCCATCATTACAAAAATCCTCCAACATTCAGATATATTTATAAAAACTAAACTCAAATAGGTCTTTGCAGGAGTAAATCAATTTTATTAAGAAAGTAGATAATGAAAAACAGTAGATAATGATTTTTCTGTATAAAATAATGAAACCCTTAAATAAACCTTAATAGATCTGACTTACTGTAGGAAAACCACCAATATGTAGACTTCTCAAAAGTATTAATACACTTATCGGAATATCATCTTTGGCTCTCAATTAGTTAACTACTTGTTTACCATTACTATAAAAATAGAATCCACATTTTATATAAAATTTGTCTGTAAATATATATACTCCAATCCCTCAGCCAATAGAAAGGAAAAGCCTAGAGGATTTCTCTTCTTTGAAAATGACAAATTTCAATTCCAGGTTGTAAGTAGAAAAAGATACCCAGTGTCACCTTGCTGTGATGCAGGAATGAGGACCTGCTGGGTCTGCGCTTGCTGAGGTACTGTCTGCTGTGGTTGAGTTTGCTGATGGTGGTGGTGGTGGTGATGCTGCTGTTGCTGAGGTTGATGTTGCTGTTGAACTTGCAGTAAAAGCTGCTGTTCTTCTGAATGAAACCCATCGACTGCCCTAGACTGCATTAGTTTATTCTCCCACAACTAAGGAAAAGAAAAGAATATTCTAAATGAACGTCAGGTAAGATAAATTCAAACACGTGGACAAAACATATTTTATTGGTCTATTTATAAAATTTTTCCATTTTCAAAATTGACACAACCAGAAAATAAACCAACCCCTAATTCTTAGCCAAGTGAATGCAAGAAGGAAAATTAATTTTTAAAGTATCAAATTTCAGGGGCACCTGGGTGGCTCAGTCCGTTGAGCATCCTACTCTTGATTTTGGCTCAAGTCATGAGCTCATGTTTTGGTCTACATGCTCAGCACAGAGCCTGCTTGAGATTCATTCTCCCTCTCTCTCTCTCTCTCTCTCTCTCTCTCTCTCCCCCTCTCTCTCTCCTGCCTGTGCACTCTCTCAAACATTTAAAAAGTATCAAATTTCTTTTTTTGCTATCTTAAGTACTGAAGAATTTTCTTTTTATATCTTCAAACTTTCTATATTAATTCCAGGCAGAGTTCCACAGAAGCAGTTTATTAATAACCAAAGATTATCCTTTTGTAATATCAACTATTTACTATTTTTATGGAAATCTCTTTAATGAAATATCTGACTTTTAAATTATATATGCAAAACATAAATTCATCTTCTCCTGATTTGAACAATGAGAAACATCATACAGGCAATCCTCAAGTTAGAAAAGTCTAACTTTCCATCTGTCCAATTCTACACAAGGATAAAGCAGCAGCAATGCCTACAGCTTTCAGAGGCACTCTCAACCTTCCACACCTTTTGAAATTCCCATCTTCCATCATGACAAGAAATGACAACCATTTTTTGCTTTTCTCCATCCATATTCTCATCACACCATAGGACAGCTTTTATGATGGGGGGGGGATCAAGACGTGGGCAATAGGAAGACAGAAAATAAAGTATTTATGACTATTTCATCCTTCTATTTAACACATTTCCTCTCTACCAGATTTAGTGTTCAATCTAGAGAGCCTCAACTCTTATGAGAAACTGCCCAAGAAAGGAACAAACTGTTCTTTAAATATACAAATGAAATTTAGTTCAGTCATTTTGTATACAAGCACCTACACATACTTTGTTTTCTCCCCTAGGATATGCTCTTGGAACATTGCCTAAATCACCTGAAGGTTCTATCAGATCCTTCAAGAATCTACCTTTACCAATACAAAGATTTTTATAATCTCCTGACACTTCCAACTGTCCTAGAAATTCTATACTTGTAGCTACATGCTAATAACAATTCCAGCACAGCTCTAATGGCTTGCTGAAAAAGTAAATTAAAGGTTAATTTCCCAAAGCAAACATTCCCCTAACAGGCTCAGTATTTAGACCTGCCTGAAGACTATTCTTACAGAGACAGTAATAATATCTATCTTGTAATTGGCTGTGAGGTCTCAATACATATTCACATAAAACATTTATCAGAGTCTAACATAAAGTCAGTCACCAATAAATGTTAGTTTTCATTATGGTGGTTGTGGTATTGTGTAACAGAACATTACACCAGAAGTCAGGAACCCACTTAGTCCTAGTCTGACCACTATTCAGCTTTGTGGACGGATTATTTTTCTTTCTTGGGCATTTTCCTCATCTAAAAAGAGAATAAGTTCAGTTATGTCTAAACTCACTTTCAAAAGCTAAGAAATGGAAGTCTGAAAAATCTCAGATTGAAAACAGCTAGAGTTTTTTCCAGGGTAACAAAGAATGATTTTCTGGGAGCCCATGGTGCATCTGGTTCATCTCCATAGGGAGGCATCTAGCATAGCATGCAAGGCAAAATGGACCCCTACACATTGAATAAAACACATTCCAACTAACATATTACATAGTAAGGCTCCCAAACAGTCTGCACTCACCCAAACCTTCCACACTTCTTTTGTCTGTTCTAAAACTGAAGCACCTTGGTGGCTCAGTTAAGCGTCTGACTTTGTCTCAGGTCATGATCTCACGGTTCATGAGTTCAAGCCCTGTGTCAGGATGTGTGCTGACAGCTCAGAGCCTGGAGAGTGCTTCAGATTCTGTGTCTCCCTTTCTCTGTGCCCCTGCCCCACCCTCTAAAATAAACATAAAAAAAAAAAAGAGTCTAAATTAAAAAAAAACCTGGCCTCTGGTGAGCCAAAAAGCACAGTTAAGAAAAAAAGTATTATTAATTAATGCTATAAGAAACAGTTGTTTAATCCATGATTTTTTAAATTGAAAGCTTTAGTAGACCTCCAATTGGTCTACCCAGTGTAATCTGACCCATCACATTACTTCACCGAAGCCTCCATGGTAATGGCAAATATTAATAATTTTGTATCATGTGCTAAGCGCTGGGTACTACTCACCTCGCCTCTGAAGTCAAAGGCCTATGGCTCAGAATCCACCTAACACCTCATCATTACTGTCACTATCCTTTCCAGAGGATTGTTCCAATTTATCCTTACTGTTATGGCCCTGGTTCAAGTCCTCTCCTCCTACCAGTACTACTGTGAACTATAATGACTAAGCCCTTCAAGCTCCCCACATCAAGTCATAAATTCTACAATTACTGAGATCTCCTATATACTAAACACTATTAGAGGCACTGAGAACGGAGAGTGAACAAACCTGACAAAAATCCTTCTCCTCACAGAGCCTACATTCTAGTGAAAACTTGTTTTTCCAATCTATCCTCTATTATAATAATCAGTGGTCCTCCAAATGTGGTCCTAGGACAAACAGTATCAGCATCACCTGAGAAACTGTTAGATATACTAATTCTCAGGCTCCGCCTCAGACCTACTAAATCAGCAACTCTTGGCATAGAGCCAAAAATCTATTTTAATAGCCTGTCCAGGTCACTTTAATGTCTAAACCAATGCTTTTCAAAATGCATACTGTAGCCTTTAGTGGGTTGTTAAATGTCAATTTAATTTTTTTTAAAATATAATTGAATTAAAAAGCAAATGTCAGACTGTCCCTCTATCATCTGGAGCAGAAGTCCAAAAATCTGCGTTTTAACTAGCACCCCAGAGAATCTTTCTCATTTTAAGAAAAAAATCAAGCTCCTTAATACAGAATATGTCACCTCTAACTGCTACTACAACTTTATTTTCCTACCAGTGTCCAACAACTTGCAGTTCCCTGAATACAGAGTACATATCTCATGTCTAAATCTTAGTAAACTACTCCCTCGACTGGCAGTCTTTCTTCACAAATTCCCCAAACAATGCAAATGTCAAAGTCACATAGCCCCAGTGAAATCACTGCCTGCCTCCCTGGAAATTGCCCGCTAGTCAGTAAAACAAGCAAGCATGACCCCATGTTTCCAACTGCTGGAGGTTGCGGGGAAAGACAGAAGAAACCGGTGTTGGGAGTAGTCCATGGAGAATCCACATTTACTAAGCACCAAATACTGTTCTAAGCAATGTAAAAATTATAAACACAGTACCATAAATACTAGGCATTAAACTTTAATATCACATAATACAAAGTTCAAATTGGCTGAATATTTCCTTTTATATGATTTTAATTGTATTTATCAAAAATATTTTTTGATATTCTATTTTTTTAAAAAATTATCAGCTATTTAAACTAAACAATGCAGGGGTCCCTGGGTGGCTCAGTCAGTTAAGCGTCCGACTTCAGCTCAGGTCATGATCTCAGGTTTTGTGGGCTTGAGCCCCAAGTTGGGCTCTGTGCTGACAGCTCAGAGCCTAGAGCCTGATTTGCATTCTGTGTCTGCCTCTCCCCCACTCACATGGTCTCTCTCAAAAATAAACAAACATTAAAAATTTTTTAAATTAAATAAACAATGCAAAATTATTTTTGGCAATAGTAATCCTATTAATACTACTAACAATCAAGAATTTTGAATAGTTACATATTTGTTTATTTTGCTAAGGAATTGGAAGAACTCGCTTTCTTCCTTCTTATACTATTTTCCCTCCCACAGAGTAGTTATTATTTCTGGCAATCCTACTTCAGCCATCTTTTTCAGGTCTCTGAAATTAGACATAGAGAAAATCCTTTTTCTGTTCCTCAAATGACTCAGATACACATCTGTATATGATGTTAACCTGACGAATACTAAAGTCTTACTGTACACTTTGTGAGTTACTTTATAGGTACAGACTCATTTTTACAAAATCCTAGAACACTGACATTGTTACTAGCTCCTTTTTTACAGCAAAAGAACCCAGGAGTAAGAAGTAATGTAACTTATCCAAGACCATCAACTAAAAGCAGGCAAAAATGAAGAATCATCAAGGCAGTCTGACTCCACCGTTCCCAATTAGGCCTGGACTATGAGAATGAGAAGGCACCCTGCTTGCCTTACCCTAATCCCAGCTCTAGTCCAAGTTTCTAATCTCTACACTATATGGCTGTTATCAGAGCAGGCCTAGTCACAACCCTGGTACCTTTCTTTTTCCTGGTAAGTATGGTATGTCATCTGGAGACAGGCCTAGGTTCAAGTCTCTAGCCTGTGATAAATGACCCTGTCAAAGCATACATATTCCCTCCGAGTCTATTTTTTGATCTAAAAATGTGTGATCAATCTACTTCCTGGCAGTCTGCTAGGCTAGAAATTCTAAAGGATTCTACTTTCACAAAATGTCTAGCTCCTGAATAAAACACAAGACAAATGCATTTATGGGCTCCCTTGAAATGGGGTTGGGGAACAGAGTTTTCCACAAATACAAATGAAGTGGAATAATGGATTATTGTTCAAGTTATGACCCAAGTATTTATATAGAACTAGAATATATTTAGAATACTGGTTCTCGATCAGGGGTGGTTTTGTCCCCCAGGGACATCTGGCAATGCATGGAGGCATTTTTGGTTGTCAGAAATGAAGGGTGCTATTGGCATCTAGAGGGTAGAGGCCAAGTATGCCACCAACATTCTGCAATGAACAGAACAGCCCTCTACAAGGCTTGCTGCTTACAAGGCTTCTTGCTACAAGAAGTAACAAGTCACAGAAGCACCAAGGTTGAGAAACCTGATCTAGAGACAAATAAACTGAGTCTCAGATTTGCCTCCAAATGAGAAAAATTTTCTCACTGTTTTATTGAGAGAAGAGACCATATTTTATTTATTTTATGTTTTTATTTTATTTATATCCAAGTTAATTAACAAAGAGTATGTATAATGATGATTTCAGGAGTTGAATTTAGTGATTCATCACTTACATGTAACACCCAGCGCTCATCCCAACAAGTGCTCTCCTTACTGCCCGTCACAGCCCATCACCCCATCCAACACCCCTCCAGCAACCCTCAGTTTGTTCTCTATATTTAAGAATCTCTTATGGTTTGCTTCCCTCTCTTTTTATCTTATGTTCATCAGTTTTGTTTCTTAAATTCCATATAGGAGTGAAATCATGTTATTTTCCTCTGACTTACTTCGCTTAGCATAATATACTCTAGATCCATCCACATTGTTGCAAACGACAAGCTTTCATTTTTTGATCACTGAGTAATATTCCATTGTGTGTGGAATATTGTATATAATATATGTTTGTGTATGTATATATATGCACACAAACCACATCTTTATCCAGTCATCAGTCAAGGGACATTTGGGACTCCTTCCATAATTTGGCTATTGTTGATAGTGCTGCTCTAAACATTGGGGTGCAAGTGCCCCTTCATCAGCATTTTTGTATCCTTTGGATAAACATCTAGTAGTGAATTGCTGAGTTGTAGAGTAGTTCTATTTTTAATTTTTTGAAGAACCTCTGTACTGTTTTTCCAGTGACTGCACCAGGCTGCATTCCCACCAGCAGTGCAAAAGTGTTCCTCTTTCTCCACATCCTCACCAACATGTCTCCTGAGTTTTTAATTTTAGGAGAGGCCATATTTTAGATCTCCTATAGTATTTGCTGTTTAGATATAGGTAAGTCTGACAGTGTAGAAAGAAGGATGATTTTATCACTCACATTAAAGAGGATTTCTAGACTGTCATTCCCATCCATCACCAACCAATCCAAATCACAACTTACATTCAAATATAGATTAAAAAATGTGGCGCCTGGGTGGCTCAGCCTCACGGTTCATAGGTTCTAGCCCCGTGTTGGGCTTTGTGCTGACAGCTTAGAGCCCGGAACCTGCTTCAGATTCTCTCTCTCTCTCTCTCTCTGTATGCCCCTCCCCCACTGGTGCTCTGTCTCTCTCAAAAATAAACAGTAAAAAAATATATTTAAGGGGTGCCTGGGTGGCTCAGTTGATTAAATGTCCAACTTCAGCTCAGGTCATGATCTAAGAGCTCATGAGTTTGAGCCCCACACTGGGCTCTGTGCTCAGGTCATGATCTCACAGCTCATGAGTTTGAGCCCCACACTGGGCTCTGTGCTGACAGAGCCTGGAGCCTCCTTCAGATTCTGTCTCTTTCTCTCTCTATCCCTCCCCAGCTTGAACTCAGTCTTTCTCTCTCTCTCAAATATAAACATTAAAAAAATTTTTTTAATATATATATATTTAAAATATATACAGATATATTAAAAAAAACCAAGACTATTTTTTTTTAATTTCCCATAGTTTATTCATTAAATTAGGCCCATAGTGTTTCAAGAGATAACCTCAAAAATTGTGTTGAATTTTTTTTTTTTAAGTTTATTTTGAGAGGGAAGGGGAAAGAAAGGGAGAGAGAGTGCGCACGTGCACAAGGAGAGGGGCAGAGAGAGGGAGGGAGGGAGAGAATCCCAAACAATCCCACTGACAGTTCAGAGCCCAATGTAGGGCTTGAACTCACAAACCAAACCGTGAGATCATGACCAGAGCTAAAGCCAAGAGTCAGATACTTAGCTGACTGAGCCATACTGGTGCCCTGAGTTAAATTTGTTTTTTTAATCACTTCCCTTCTAGCATTATCTAGTTAAACTTTAAATTATATGCACAGTCATTACTCATCTTAATTCATAATCTAACTCACCACTATATCTTCCATAGCAATAGGGAAGATTTTGATAAAAGTTTGTGAAATAGCCAAAAAAGGGGGGGGGGGGAGAGAAAGGGGCTAGAGCTAATGACAAAGTTCTTTGTAAAACATAAAACAGAGAATCAATGTTAGTCTTTATTAGCAAGAATATCTAAACCTGTAGTCTAATACAATATCCCCTAGCCACACACACGGTGATTTAAAGTGGAATTATAGGGGCACCTGGGTGGCTCAGCTGGTTAAGCGTCGACCTCAGCTCAGGTCATGATCTCACGGTTCATGGTTTCAAGCCCTGTGCTGGGCCCTGTGCTGACAGCTAGCTCAGAGCCTGAAGCTTGTTTCAGATTCTGTGTCTTCCTCTCTCTGACCCTACCCTGCTCATGCTGTCTCTCTCCCCCCCTCTCTCTCAGAAATAAATAAAACATTTAAAAAAATTAAATTGGAATTATAATTAAAAATTCAGTTCTTCAGTTCCACTAACTACATTTCCAGTGCTTAACAGCCATATGCTGCTAGTGGCTACTATACTGGAGAGCACAGATATGGAACGTTTTCATCACCACAGATAGGGCACGTTCTGGAAATTCTAATGAGATTCTGAAGAAAGTACAGAGAATTAAAATAATATAATCTCAATTTAGTCTAACAGTTTATTTTTAAATCCAGTGACAATCCAGAATAGAGGAGTATGCTCCATTTGGAAAATACAGTAAAAATATTACAGTACTTTGTTCAGTTAGATTCTGGAGCCATGTTTGTCATTAACCAATTTAATTAAATATGTACTGACTACCAACCACATATGGAAGGCACTGTTTTAGACGCTAGGGATTCAAAGATGAATAATTCACAATTTTTGTTATTAAAAACTAGCCACTAAACAAAAATCCATAATATATATATTACTCAACATATTATACACTCCATTATATAGATTATACTAATATACATTTAAATAGTCAAATATAGTAAAAATACAGGTAGAGCTATTTAATCTCAAAGACAACTCATTCTCTTTGGAGAGAATATCCTGATTCTATTAGGCCCACTCAGAAAAATCAATTCCCCACACTTTTGTGAAAAGCAAGAGTAGAAAACAAACAGCCTGGATTAACAACCTGCTAGTATGACTTAAAGTCTTTGAGGCTGATTTCCTACATTTAAAAATGTTGCATCTAGGGGCGCCTGGGTGGCTCAGTCAGTTAAGCGTCCGACTTCAGCTCAGGTCATGATCTCAGTTTGTGGGTTCGAGCCCCGCGTCGGGCTCTGTGCTGACAGCTCAGAGCCTAGAGCCTGTTTCAGATTCTGTACCTCCCTCTCTTTCTGACCCTCCACTGCTCACGCTGTCTCTCTCTCTCAGAAATAAACATTAAAATTTTTTTTTAAAAGTTGCATCTTCTACATAAGATCAAAGTACTTTAAGGACAATCATTATACCAGTTGTAATGTAAACTGCAATGTGTCTGCTCCACATAACACAAAGGAATCAAATAATCTTTTTCTTTTCTTATTCACACCCTGAGATAGTTTAAGCTATTTCAGCAGTTTATATTGCTGTTCTTCCAACTCATGCCTCAAGAGGTGGCATTCTTTCACTTGTATTTCTGGACACCTACTTACTGTTTACTTTTAGTAACCATTACATTTCTCTCACAGTAAATAAAGATTTCCTCATCTCACTTAAATAATACTTAAAAACATGAAATTCTTTGAACAAGCACTTACTGAATTTCTACAACATAAACACATTTTAGAATACATGCATATTAAGATCATAAAAAAAGGGGGGAAAAAAAAACCCCTACAGGTATGTCAAATAATTAAACCATACCCATCCATTAATAAAAGATAATAGCAAATGCCATTGCCAGGCACTGTGCTTAAGCACTTTATATGCTTACTGTATTTAGTCCTCAAAACAAACCAATAAGGGGGTGCTTGGGTAGCTCAGTTGCATAAGCTTCAGACTCCGTTACCGCTCAGGTTATATCTCACAGCTGTGAGATCAAGCTCCATACCAGGCTCTGCACTGACTGCACAGAACTTGCTTGGGATTCTCTCTCCCTCTCTCCCTCAAAATAACCTTTAAGAAAAATCAAAAAAGGTAAGCCCTACTAATTCCCATATCACATACAAAAGAATTAAATATAAGCAGTGTACCTAAAGACAGAGGGAGGATGGACTGTAGAGCTAGGATTTAGAACTAGCACCCTTCGCCTAACTTTACTGCCTTCTGCAGCAAAACTGAATGTTCATCCCATGGAAAANAGAGAATAGGACTATTGAAAACAGCAGCAAAAGGGGAGGCAAACTCACAGTTTTTAGTTCCATCAGAACTTGCTCATCAACTCCATCATCCAAAAAGATGTCTCTCACATCATTAATAACATCTTCAATCACAGATCTGTACAATTTAGGCTTTAAAGGAAAAACAAAAGACTTGAAAAAGATCATTTTTTACATATTAAATGTATTAACACATTTTCACAAATTCAAAACAAATACAATAATCATTTTCCAACTATCTAAAACTTATTTTAGAAGACACACTTTAAAGATCTTGCCATCTTAACAAACCTCATTTGCTTCAGTTAAAATGAATTCTCTTAAAGCTGCGTATTTTTAAAAAAAGGCTTAAAGACTACTTAATGCAATTTGTATAGGGAAGATCCTTACATATACAAGGTCCACACAATTTCCAGTTATTATTTCCTATGTTGTTATATTCAAAGCACCTAATGTGATCCAATAATAGCTTTATGAGTTGCTATGTCTGGTTCCTATTATTCTTTCCTTTTCGTTTGACTCCTGTTATATCTCATAGCCTCCTCATTAGGCCTTAAACTAGAGAACCTTCATCCTGCAGTCATTTGCGACATCTGCAATCTAAAAAACACTCAAATTTAAATATCACCTAATTTCTATTTTTTGTTAACCAGTCTGTGCCTTTAAGCTACACCTTTACACTGTTCAGGTCTCAGAAGTCCCAGAGAAGAAACAAGGCACCCAAGATTTCTTTCCTTCAACTACTGCCCAGATGATACTATGAAACAGAATCACGGACAGCCTCGATGTTCATTTTTAAAATTATTATTATTACTCTTATTGTTGCTATTTCTTGAGAGGGGGTGGAGGGATAGATGACTTCTATAAAGTTCCCAGAAGAATAAAATGAAAACAGATGTGAAAGAACTTTCACAAGTGTATTTTTTAAAAATTAAAAGGTGATGGGACAGTAATTTGCCAAACCCCCATCCTATTTTTAACATTTTAGGCAGTAAGTTTGCACATGTGACAAAACTAGAGGTGCCTCATTATAAATCCTACCCATTATCACACACAGTTGAGATTATCAGACTTTTTCTTTTAATGTTTGCCATTTGTGTTTTATATCCTGCTTGAGGTAAAAATTACTGGTTACTGAATAAAACCAAGGGTTTGCTTTCATAACCAAAGCTCAAACAAATAAATGTTTCATTAGCATCTGAATCAACAACACGTGGTAACAGGAGAACCCTCTTAGAAAATGTGCACTGCCCAAAATATAAATAATGAGCTCCTCTGTACAATTTACCTCAACTATTAAAAATTATTTGTTCCTTTTCACTACAACCAGAAAAACAATTCACATATCTAGGTTCTCACCTTTGCTATTCCACTCACTATCCTCCTTTATTCTGCCAAATCTGCCTCTGTGAACTTTAAATTAATCACATGCAAACTGTGAACCTCTACAGGGCTTCTTTATTTTTAACATTCTGATTCTATAAGGAAAGTGTAACTGACTACAGGTATCACCTTATCCACAGTGACTTAACCACTGAATTACTAAAATAACATTTAAAAAGTCATTTCATTTTAAGTCATCAATGATCCTTAAAGCATTATAAAGACGTGGTGGAACTTCAGATTGGTACTCCGAATCTTAAATTGATGATAAAAAATTATTTTTTCAGCAAACTGCGTGTTTTGGTATTTTTTGAAGTCAATCACTCCTAAAAATCTTCAAGCTTGGAGATCCAGGCATTTACAACTATAAAATTTGTTTTCTTCACGTACTCTCCGTTTAATGAAACAATTTTGTATTACGATTTTGTTTAACCCACAACCTGGCCATTTAAAGGATTTTTAAAAGCACTACAGCTGAAAGGAAATGGGTATTCTTCATAAAGTATAAACACAGAGAATAATTTAGCATTATTGTTCATAAGTTGAGAAGCCCTCAAGATACGCATGTTTCTAAAAGCGTGGGGGTACAAACGCACTATTTGAAGCAAATTCCAAGTTGTCATTTAAAATGCTAAACATTACTTGAGGCAAAATTTTTGCCTTTTACAAAATACCGAAGTAAATTAGGTTTGTCCTGGTTTTGGAAACACAGATATTCCAAACTTAAAAGCTGGTATGTGAAAGAGCCAAGATAGTGGCAATACCTAATGATTAATTACAAGTTTCCTTTCAAAAGTGCTAGTCCCCTGGGGTAATACTGGGAAATAAATCGGATTAACTTCTGTATCAGATATTGATATGCAATGAAAGAGAAAACACTATCTACTTAGAATCTTAATTTTTTTCAATACGGTTTGCACTAAACCTCTTCACTCTTACTATTTACAATTCCCTTATACGTAAATGTACCGTGGACATAAGGTCCTATGTTGATGCTTTTAGGCACTTAACTATTCCAAAGGCTTTGTGTCTCCAACACTTATTAGAAAAACATGACCTATTAGAAGCTTTGTTTCTAACATATCTTCTGAATACGTGATGATCAAAACACTACCAAAGTCCCCTGCAACCAAGTTAATGTAGGCATTTTTTCTTTTAAATTCCCGACAACGCACGCATTTTCCAATACAAAAACGATGAGACATCTAAACTACAATGCTCTTTAAGAGCAAATATAAAAATAAAATGAAAAGAAGGGACCAGCAATTCTACTCTCCCCTAACAAAGACAGGAAGTCCTGGCTCCTGCATCAAAACAATAAAAAACTTGGGGCTCTGAAAGCGGCCCTGCTGGGTGCGAAATTAACAGGGCAAGGAAAAGACCTAGAAATAAACTGAGCTCTGCACGTTCCTGCCTCTCGCCTCGGGAGCACGCACCTCCCAGCCCCGCTCTCAGCAGCTCTATTTAAAGCCGGATCTAGTGTTTAAATGGAGAGGCGGTGACGTAGGCCTGAAAAGCACCTTCCCATCCTGGCAGAGTCTATATTAGAGAGCGGCAATGGCTCTATATAAACAGGGCAGCCAAAGGGAGGAGGACCACAAGGCTCAGGGACTGAAAAGCAGGGTAAGCGGCCGCAGCCATGATGGATCGACCCGAGTCGCCAACGGTACGGAGTCGGGCGGCCGCGGGCTTGTCCGCGGCATTTGGGACCGGGCAAAAACCGTGTTTTATTGTCAGAATAAAAATAAGAGTGGGGTGGACTAGTGATCATATTGCGTTGGTGACTGAAAAGGTTATTTATGTGTCTGCTTTTTGCAAACCTACGTGATCTCAATTAACCAAAAAGGGTCGAATGGGGAGAAGTAGGCAAATTTCAAGGCGAAAGCGGGGGCACTTTGACCACTGTAGGCTTTTTTTTTCTGTTTGCTTTGGTGCTTTTGCTAGTGGAAGATACGATAGGGGTTTTGCTTCCCCTTCGCCATTTTACCGATTCGGAAGGAACCGAGATAAGTGCTTTTCAACCTTCGTCTTTTTTTTTTTTTTTTCTTTTAAAGAAATATAAAATGGCCCCAGGGACGGCTCCCTAAGCACAACCGCCAGCAACACCCCCAAGTAACCCCCGAAAGTAGCCGTTCACCTTCCACCGCACTGAAGCGGACCACGGAGGGTCCTGGGGACTCGCCCAATTCCCCAGACGCGGTTTTTGTTCNCACGTGGTGGCCACACAGGCGGAAGTGTCCGACAGCTTTTTTGGGGTAAGGGTCTTTTAAAGCATTGCTGGAAAAGACGTGAGTTCTAGTTGCACTTGATTTCAAAGCTACCTGGGATCCCCCCTCTTGTCAGGTGTTCCTGGGTCTCTCTGAGCTGGAAGAGCTAAGAAATACGGAAGGATCGCTGCCGGCTGCCTCGCTAGCAATGGCTGCGGAGGAGGACCAGTCACGTGATCTCGCTTCCGGCCCCGGGCGCTCTCGGACTCCGGTCAGAGTTTTAAATGCGGAGTCATCTCAGGGAGTGAACTAGTCTTGTACTTAGAGCTCCGAGGCTTTCGATTTCCTTGTGGAGGGTGGGCCCATCGCCTGAAAAATTGTGTACGTGTTTCTAAAGAGGAGGAAAGTGGATTTGAGCCCACTGTTAACACAGTCTATAATTAGTAACCCCTGAAACTGGCTGAGTGGTCCCCACCGGTAGAGCTAAGTCTCTGGGTTTCAGTTCCTTCAAGGTTCGGCCACCTAGTAGACCGTGTACTTTAAGTGATTTATTACGGCAGTGGAATTGCCAAAAACACAACAACAACGAAACACAAGCCACCGGATTATGATAGCACGATAACGTTCCCCCCTGTTTTTTTTTTTTTAAATACTGCTCAAATTCTGCGGTTCCTCGTGGCCTGCGTGGAGTGACTAATCCCTGAAATACCTGCCCTGACCCACCAAGTCTCGTGGCCTCTCGCTGTGAGCGATCCGGCAGAAAACGTCCATGTCTTCGAGTGTAATGAAATAGGCGTTTGCCGCGCTCTCCTCAGGCAAATCCCGCCTGTATGGCAACATTTCACGCAGAACAGAGAATGCTCTGTTTGGAAGGCAGAACTCACAGTACCTAATTCTCTTGTCTGTAGGAATTTTGAGAGACGTGGAATGTAGTCTGGACAAGTGAAGGAGTTTATCCTCATAAAGCAACACGAAATGTCAAAGTTACATGCCACCGAAAGCAAATTTGGAGAATATCAAAGGCACCGTACCAGACAGAGGAAAATTCGCGACCTGCCAGGACCTGAAAGGAAGAAATTAGAGAAAGCAGAGGCCATTAATACTCAGAAAATGGGAACTTGTCCGTACGTTTGTGATGGGCTGAGAATATCAGTTAATTTTGAGATTTCTTTTAAAATCTCCTGATCGTACATTCTTGCCTTAACACTCAGTTGCATTTCAGTTCCCTGCACGGCTGCCTTTTGAGGGCACTTAAAGGAAAAAGTCATAGAAAAACAGTGTTCTTTGATATATAAAAATAGGGTTCCATCAGTATTTGTAATTCACTTAATATTCAGGTGACCATTAGCCCAAAAGTTATTCTAAACAGTACCGGCCCTGGTAAATTTCACGGCTTATTATTTTAAGAGGACTTCTTTTTACCGCCTTATGTATACATGCTACCAAGTAATTTGCACATGGAATCCCTCTCCTTCCACCTCATTTTCTTCTTTAACCATTTGGTATTAACAAAATGATAAAATGTTTTGCCATCAATTAAGATTACGACCACTGCATACAGAACGTAGGTTAGAATCTAGGAGATTTACTCTCCATGGTCTTATTCCCAAGGGGATTTGTGACAGCTATATTCTGACTGTGACCTATGAAGTAAGAAAATAGTTTGGGGGGCAGAAAACCCAGCCCTGCACGCCTTATGACCTTCATACTTCCTAGAGGCTCTGAGATGGCCTCTTTTTACACATTTTAAAAGCACTTGGCTAATAATTTACCTAGATCTCTTCCCTCTCCCGCCGGTGTGCCTGGCACCTAAGTAACCACCATGTATTATTCCATTCCAGTTTACTGCTTTCTAATCCTCATTTAGTTATAATACACCTCCAATCACTATATATGTGTGCCAGTTTAGTTTCAGGAAGAGATATTACCTGATCTTGCACCAAAATAGTAGGTGTGAATAATTTGAAGGCTACAGCCGTTTAATTCACAGAACAGGAAATTTGTAAACAGAAAGCTCCTCTCATGTAAGACTAGATTTAGCATTATATTTAAATTGTTTCTATATGAACTTTCTTGGAAGGCAGGGCAGCTGAAATAACTCTTCTGATTTTAGCAGCTTCTTGCACCATATATGAAATATTCTGGATTATCAGTTTGCAAACTCATACTTTGTAACAACTATATACTTAAACAGGTAGATACATAATAGTGCTCTTTCTTTGTGATGAATCTTTTTTTTTTTTTTTTTTGGCCAAAATGTCCTGTACTGGAGGATAAAAAGTTACTTCTTTCTTTTAATGTTTTTTCTTTTTAATTTTTTAATGTCTTTTATTTTTTATTTTGAGAGACAGAGACAGAGGGCAAGTGGGGGAGGGGCAGGGCAGAGAGAGAGGGAGCCAGAATCTGAAGCAGGCTCCAGGCTCTGAGCTGTCAGCACAGAGCCCGACAAGGGGCTTGAACCCACAAGCTGTGAGATCATGACCTGAGCCCAAGCCTGACGCCCATGAAGCAGGCTCCAGGCGGCGCCCCATCTTTTACCAGGCGCCCCATCTTTTAATGTTAATATTCTGCCTAAACCACTGGATAACTGCCAAGCAAAAAAAGCAAAGGAAAAATTTAGTGCATAAATTTTAATATTAAACAAAATGACACCAAACCTTGTATGTCCAAACATTAAAATGTTTTACTGTTCCAATGACTATTTTAGCAACCATGCCAAGAAAGAAAAAAATATAAAAAGATTGCTCCTGGAAATTAACTTGAATTAAAATCTTATTATATAACTTACCTTCAGTTTCCATGTTCTTAAATAATAGATCTTACTAAAGCTAATGAAATGACATATTTAGGCATCATGCAGCCCTTATACGCTCAATAATTTGGGGCACTTTTGGAGAATACAGAAGTGAAGAGGAAAGATCATGTAACTCAAGCTTACCAATCCTAATGAAAGCCCCTATTGTAAAGTATAGTGCATAGTTACAGCATTCATTCAAGATCTTAGAAGCACTGATGTATTTCAGTCCTACCAAAAAAATAGTAATTCAGAATTCACCTATTTTTTAGGCTTTTGCAAAAACAAAAAACAAAAAAACAATAACAACAAAAAACTTGTTGATTTCCGGCAGTGATGTTTGATGTAGTGTATAAAAAGAAATTACTGGCCACACAAATTACTTTTATACGTGAGGTGGAGATTTAAAAAAAATTTTTTTTAATGTTCTCTTCCTCCCTTCTAACTTAGTTTAAAATTGCTGCTCCATATCTTAAAATAGCAAGTAACTGGCAATTCTTTTTGAATATGGAAATATCAGTCAGTTAGTGGTGGCTTAGCAAAAATAACTGTGCAATCAGGTTTGACAATGCCATTACTTACTGTGTCACCTTCTGCAGTAACTCAGCCTCTCTGTGCTGATAAAATAGTAACCAGCACCTATGATTGTTAGGAAGGTCAAAGGTACTAGAAGGTGCTTTGATACGTATTGGGTGGATGTTTTTATTATTAATGGTAAGTATATTAACAGCTACATCAAAGTAGGGGGAAGGTCTTTTTAACTCACTTTGTAGAACAGTAGTATAAAATTTTAATAATGATGCCAGTGGTTGATGATTAATTTGTCCACAAAATAAATTTTGTTACCTTAATTTTTTTTGTAACTTTAACTGCTAAATTTTGATACCTTAAGTGGTGAGTATACAGTGTAACTTGTGTATGTAAAAATAATATATGCTGTCGTGAGATAAGATTCCTTAAGAGAAATACTGATTTATCATGGAAATTAATCAAGTTGCTTGGTTACACACGTGTACAATGAGATCTAGCAAATTACAAATGAATTTACCCACTGACTCAGCAATGCCAATTCTAGGACTCTATCCCACAGATATAGTAGCAAAAATATGAAAAGGTAAATATATGCCCAAGACTTCATTATGGGACTGCTTATAACAGCAAAACAAAGGAAACATTCTTATATGTCCACATAAGGTTTAATAAACCATGGTACTTGCACACAGTGTAATACTTTGCAGCTATAACAAGGAATGAGGAATATCCATATTTACTACTATGGAATAATTTTCAGTATAGAGTGTTAAGTGAAAAAAAGACGTAGAGATAAGCATTCTTTGTATGTTTTCATTTAAGAAAAGAGGAACTATAAAAATGTGTGTACATATATACATACTTGCTTATGTTAAAAAAAAGGAAAGATAAGCCGTAATTTTTTTTTAAGGAAGGTTACATAAGAAGACAAGGAGAAAATAATATGATGAGGACAGGAATAGAAACTAGGCTTATTTAAATATACTTTTTGTATTTGACTCTGGAAACATCTTCACTTAATTATAAAATAAAATTAACTTAATTATAAAATAAAATTTATAAAATAAAATTGACTTTAATTAGTCTCAAAACTGAAAGAAAATAAAGCAAATAAAGCAAATAGTATATTTTATAACACACAGAGAGGAACCTTTTCAAGTGACTTTAAAACACAGTAATTTTTTTTAACATTTATTTTTGAGAGAGACAGAGTGCAAGTGGGTTAGGGACAGAGAGAGAGGGAGTCAGAATCTGAAGGAGGCTCCAGACTCTTGGCTGTCAGCACAAAAAAATTTTTGCTCTTCTCTGTATTGTTGGTGATAATGTTTGTATATCTATTCTGTTGTTTTTTAGATGTGAAATATGGCATAAATAAAATGAGTAATTACATGATATTCTAATTACATCATCTCAATTATTCTTAAAAACCAAGATTCCCAACATGAGGGAAAGGAAATACAGATGTAAGATAGAAGTAGATAAGTAGAAATTCTGTAGTCCTGAATCTGAATTAGAAGTATCATGATGCAGGGACACCTGGGTGGCCCAGTCTGTTAAGCCTCCTACTTCAGCTCAGGTCATGAAGTTTGTGAGTTTGAGCTGACAGCTCAGAGTCTGGAACCTGCTTCAGATTCTGTGTCTACCTCTCTCTCTACCCCTCCCCCACTCATGCTTGCTCTCATCTCTCTGTCTCTCTCTGTCTCTTTGTCTCTCTCTCTCTCTCAAGAATAAATGAACATTAAAAATTTTTTTTTAAGTATCACGATGCATTTGTCTTATTTTTTTCACCTGCCTCTAACGAAGCCCAGAAATAACCTAGTAGCACGGAGTATACCTAGTATGTAGATTATGGTATTTTGAGACCAGCACTCCTTGGAGAAATGCCTTATTCTGATCCAGGTCAAGAGCAAGAAATGTCTTTTTTAAAAAAATAACAAAAACCCAAACCCAGTATATTCTAGCTTATAAAAGACACATAGGTCTGAAAGAACCTAACCACAGTGAAAAATCTAGTAACAGTGAGCATCTCTAGCTCCCAGATTATGATCTTGAAATGCCATTGTCCACCAAAAGGAATCAAGGCTCCTTGCAGATATGGCTGACTCCAGGACTAGAGCAAGAAAAATGTCAGTTCGAACCAAATGAAATTGCCAATTATTGCCCAACCTAATACAAAATGAGTCTAGAATATCTTTTCATACAGATAGCAAGGAAGATATATTTGTTTCTCCAGGGCAACTGTAACAAAGTACCACAAACTGGGTAACTTAAGGTCACAGAAGTTTGGGGCGCCTGGCTGGCTCAGTCAGTTAAGCGTCCGACTTCAGCTCAGGTCATGATCTCACGATTTGTGGGTTCGAGCCCCGCATCGGGCTCTGTGCTGACAGCTCAGAGCCTAGAGCCTATTTCAGATTCTGTGTCTCCCTCTCTCTCTGACCCTCCCTTGCTTACTCTGTCTCTCTCAAAAATAAATAAAACATTAAGAAAAAAATTTTTAAAAAAACCACAGAAATTTATGCTCTCACAGTTCTGGGAGCTACAAGTCTGGAATCAAGGTGTCAGCAGGACAATGCTGCCTCTGACACTCTGAGGAGAGTCCTTCCTTGTCTCTTCCCAGCTACAGGTGGTGGCCAGCAGTGCTTCCTGTCTTTGGCTCAAGGTCACGTCACTCCACTCTGTGCCTCCTTCTGTACATGGCATTCTCCCTGTGTTTTTACGTTATTTTCCCTCTGTGTATGTCTGTCTCTGTGTCCAAAGTCCCCCTTTTTTGTAAGGATGTCAGTCATATCGGATTAGGGCTTATTCTAATGACCACATTCTCACTTGACTTCCCCTGTAAAGACCCTGTTTCCAAATAAGGCCACTTTTGGAGGCATTGGAGTTAGGATTTCAATGTCTCCTTTTTGGAGGACACAATTGAACCCATGAGAGAAGATATCAAAGACTGTTAGTATCATGTCAAAAGAATTTAGTAGCCAACATGAAGAGGCCCCTACTGGCACCAGTAAGGCTAGAACTTGCGGCAAGTTGAAGTACATCAAATATTTAAATCCATTAATATATAATATTGCTAAAAACAAAACATGAAAATTCTAATTGGTCACTATTGGAGGTTGCTAGGGATTAACCCATTATTTTGAAGATTGGTAAATGGAGAAAAATAATCAAGCATGTATCTAACCTTTCCTACATGAACTGTACCACCAAACACCAAATAGTAGATGTAGTTAGTTGAGTGGTGACTCCAAAAAGAAAATGACTGTGTCCTAATCCTCAAAACCTGTGAATATTACTTACTGGGAAAGGGGTCTTTACAGGTGTAATTATGTCAAGGGTTTTGTGATGAGATTATCCTGGATTACCCTGGTAGGCCCTAAATCCCGTGGTAAGTGTTCTTATAAGAGATATATCAGGGCGTCTGGGTGGCTCAGTCAGTTGAGCATTGGACCTTGGCTCAGGTCACGATCTCATGGTTCATAAGTTCGAGCCCCACATTGGGCTCTGTGAGACAGCTTAGAGCCTGGAGCCTGCTTCAGTTTCTGTGTCTCCCTCTTTCTCTACCCCTCCCCTACTTGTGCTCTGCCTCTCTCTCACACAAAAATAAATAAATATTTTTAAAAAGAGAGATACATGGAAGTAAGTAAAAAGAAGAGGAGAAAAGGAAATGTAACCACAGTGGAAGAAATTGGAGTGATGCAGCCGCAGGTAATGTGTAGCCACCGGAAGTTGGGAGAAGTAAAGAACAGACTCTCCCCTGAGAGCCTCTGGGGGGAATGTGGCCCTGCCAATACATTTATTTCAGACTTCTGTCCTCCGCAACTGCAAGAAAATAAATTTCTGTTGGTTTTAAGCCATGTTGATGATTATTTATTAAAACAGCCTCAGGAAACTAATACAGTAGATGAGAGGAAGTTTCTTATGAAAGAAACATTCCAGCTAGGGGCGCCTAGTGGCTCAGTGGGTTAAGCATCCAACTCTTGATTTCAGCTCAGGTCATAGTCTCACAGTTTGTGAGATCGAGCCCCTCATTGAGCTCTGCTCTGTCAGCGTCAACAGGGAGCCTGCTTGGGATTCTCTCTCTCCTCTCTCTCTGCCCCTCCCCAGCTCCTTCTCTCTCTCAAAATAAACATTAAAAAAAAAAAGAAGTCTTCCAGCTAATAACCAAATAAAGAATGATAAAAATATCACCATTTGGCAACCTCTAATCAATTTAGAGATGGAGGCATGATGCACTGACATCTGCCAACATCACAAAAAAGGAAATGACCAGAGGCATATACTTCCTGATAAAGAACATGCCACCACCTATAAGGTAGTCTTACCTTCATGGCCACCACCCAAAAATATAAACCCGGAACCTGACTAAGCTTGTAGATCCAATTAACAATTTACAAAAAATACAGAGGGTTCAAGGATATATCAAACTACATATCAGGAATACAATCAGCAAAATCCAGGCTCTGGGAAGCTATAAGACAAATGGTCCAATTTCTTCAATAAATAAATTCAAGGAGAGAGAGAGGCACTTATGGATTAAAAGACGATTAAGAAGGATGCCTGGGTGGCTCAGTCAGTTAAGTGTCTGACTTCAACTCAGGTCATTATCTCATGGTTTGTGAGTTTTAGCCCCACATCGGGCTTTCTGCTGTCAACACAGAACCTGCTTTGGATCCTCGGTCCACCCCCTCTCTGCCCCTACCCTGCTTGTGCTCTCTCTGCATCTCTCTAAAAACAAACAAATAAATAAGCAAACAAACAAACAAATACATAAATAATTTTTTAAGGCACTTAAGAGACCTATCATTTAATCACAAAGTATAGAACTTATATGGATCCCAATTCAAATAAACTGTAAAAGAAATGACAAATTAGAAATTTGGAAATTTGTACACTTCCTAGATATTTGACGAAATTAAAAAGCTACTGAATTAAATGAAAATGTTTATGTAAAGTATTAAAAATAAGTCCATGAAGCTTTATTTTACAATCAGCGATGGTTCTTTATCCAGATATTTTGTCTTCCAGTCAAAAGACAGTTGGTATTCCCAAGAAGGCCTGGTATTGTTACAACTGTTTAATATTAAACACTGTTTAATTACATAAGTTTTCTCTTTCTCTGGCTTTTGGACCTCAGCCACAAATGCCTTATCTTTTTTTTTTTTTTTTTTTTTTTGAGAGAGAGAGAGAGAGGGCGCAAATGAGTGAGGGGCAGAGATAATTCCAGGAGGGCCAGAGAGGGGGAGGGAGGGAGAAAAAAGTGAGGCTCACCTGATGTGGGACTTGAACTCTTGAACCTTGAGGTCATAAACTGAGCCAAAGTCAGATGCTTAACAACTGAGCCACCCAGGCGCCCTACATGTGCCCTATCTTGATTCACAAGTTGAACAGCTGTGATTTAGGACAATTAAAAATGTTGAAAACTAAGGTGCCCACTCTGATGTTTTTATGTAGGTATTCTTCTAGTGGAGAAATTATCTTTGATTTACATGCCAACTTTATCTTCTTCATATACCTTCATCCAGATAGAGCCTTCTGATATGACAGGTAATTCTACATATATAAGTTTTTTTCACTTTCTTTCCTTCTTTCCTTCTTTCCTTCTTTCTTTCTTTCTTTCTTTCTTTCTTTCTTTCTTTCAAGAGACAGAGAGAGCAAGAGCGAGAGAGCGAGAGAGAGAGAGAGAGAGAGAGAGCACGAGCATGTGTACTAGCAGGGGAGGGGCAGAGGGCCAGAAAGAATCTTAAGCAGGCCCTACACCAGAAGCCAAAACAGGGCTCTATCCCATTACTGTGAAATCATGACCTGGGCTGAAATCAAGAGTTGAACACTTAACCAACTGAGCCACCCAGGTGCCCCTCTTTCATTTTATTATTATTATTATTATTATTATTATTACTTTTAGTAGGCTCCATGCCCAGCGTGGGGCTTGAACTCATGATCCTGAGATCAAGAGTCAGATGCTCTATCCACTGAGCCATCCAAGTGCCCCTACATAGATAACTTTATAATAAAATACATCATAGGGCTCAGTCCTGTGAGTTCAAGGCTTCAGTCGGGCTCTGGCTCTCTGCTGACAGCGTGGAGCCTCCTTGGGATTCTCTCTTCTGTACTCTCTGCCCCTCCCCCACTTGCATGTACTCTCTTTCTCTCTCTCAAAATAAATAAACAAACTTAAAATAATACATTATAGCAGATAAATCTGAAATTTATCTACAAACTATATCTTAGAGAATTATTACTGAAACTGGAGCTAGATGGATCCATTTCAGTTCTTCTCCAGAATCTACCTTCCTCTGGTAGCAGAGATGGTAGAGCTTTTAAAAGGGGAGGCAGCAGAAAGATTACCATAGATTCCAGACCAGAATGGAAATAATGAATCAGCTTAAATACTGACGGCTGGTCTTCCTTTTCATGGGCTTCTGTGAGAAAAATCAAGGGGTGTAGTTCAAACACCTTGTTGAAAACAAGGCTCTGGATTAATGTTATTGGATGTTTTTTTAAAGTAATGAGATAGCCAGTGGCAAAAAATAATAGATGCTTAAGCAGGAAAAATGGAGATTAAAAAAAAAAAAGATGAGGAATTTGCCATTTTGTGTTCCTGCCAAGCTAAGAAGCAATAATAATAATAATAATGGATTTACTTTAAAAGCTTTAATCACATGGTATCTCCTTTAAAGCTTGTAACAGTCCAATGAGATAAGTAATATTATCCCTCTATTATGAATAGGAAACTGAGACTTACCTTCAGCAGTGACTTGCCCAAGGTCATATTGCTGTTTACTTGTGAATTTTTAGAGGTACAAGTTCAGGACTCTTTCTACCTGTTTTAGAAACAAGATACTACCAATCCAGGAGAATGCAAAGGCTTTGAATCAAATCATGTCACTCCTTAAGTTTGTCAAGTTGTCAAGTATATGTTAATTATGTAATGTGTTAAACTTCATTTGGGAAACAAGAAGCTCTATGCAACACTGAGACCTGAAACCAAGATTTTGTCCTAATTAAATATAATTGCCTTCCCAAAAGTATCATCAAGAAGCATTTATTAAATAATTTAAATAACTGATTTCTTTGTTTTTACAGCAGTTGAAAATCATCCATTTCCCATTTTAAATAGCATCTCTCAATTACTCAATTCAATTGAATTACTCAGCTCAATTCTTTTTTTTTTTTTTCAGCTCAATTCTTGAATTTGTCAAGAATAGTCCTTTTCTAGCAAGATTGTCTATAATCAAAACATTTATGTCTAGCTTTATCCTTACATCTTATTTATTTTTTTTAAAAAAATTTTTAATGTTTTATTTATCTCTGAGAGAGAGAGAGAAAGAGACAGCATGAGCAGGGAGTGGCAGAGAAAGAGTGCGATACAGAATCTGAAGCAGGCTCCAGGCTCTGAGCTAGCTGTCAGCACATAGCCTGATGCAGGGCTCGAACCCACGAGCCGTGAGATCATGACCTGAGCCGAAGTTGGACGCTTACCGACTGAGCCACCCAGGCGCCCCTATCCTTACATTTTAAATGCTTTCATAAAACAAGAAAATAAAGGATGACCATTTTTAGAGGTATAACATTAGGAAGGGGAATTCTTTCTATTTTACCTAATAAGCCAGTGGTATAACTCTGAATAAGTGGCTAAAAAAATAAATTAGGCGTGTGCTAATGTCATGGCACAATAAATTAGAAGAGGTAGTGGATATCAACAGGTATAGTGGTATAACAAGTATCCAAGCATGTGAACTTGGGTGTCAGGTAGACCAAGATTCTTGTTCTTGCTCTGACCATGGGCAAGTTACCTCATCTGTGAAGTGGCAGTTTAGTAATATTACCAACTTTGAGAATTATATGAGGATTAAGACATGATCCATGTGAAGCCCTTTAGCACAATAATTGCCACAAAGTAGGTCCTTAGTAAATGTTGAAGACTGTAGCAACAATAATAATATTGATGGTACAGAAAATTAATTAGGTTCCATTTTGTCTTTGTCTAGATCGTGTTGAACAGTGGAGTGGAGCAATTGGAAATTAGAACATACTTCTGAACTGAGTTCACCAAGGAAGCGAAGCTATATATATCTTCTGCACATGTAAGTTTGTTTTTTTTTCCATCTGTAAAATTAGAATCAAAGAAGGAAGCAATTCCAAGTTTGAGATGAAACATATACTTCATTCTAAAGTAGTAAATTTTTCACCAGTTTCACTTAGGTTAAATCATTTGAATAACTGATTTCTGTTTCTACATCAGTTGAAATCATCTACTTCCTGAAATGACTCAGACTATTTAAAACTAGAAGCCTTACATAAATCTCTAGTCAAGAGATACAGTTGCTCATTTGTCAACTGTAGAATGCAATACTATTCCTCAATAAATGTTAAATTGAAATGATAGATTTTTCAGCCTTCAGATATACTATAGTGTGTGATAAAAGACAATCAATACTGCTACTTGGCCGCAGGATGACAAAATACACCTGAGTCCAGATGGAACATAGAACCAGGAAACCACAGTCCCTTAGAGTGATGTTTCATTTCTTCTTCATAGATTTTATAGCCTCCTTAGTAATATATAACTATGGTCTTCTTTTCTTTATTTTTTTTTTAATGTTTTATTTATTTCTCAGAGAGAGAGGAAGAGAGGCAGCGTGAACAGGGAAGGGTCAGAAAGAGAGGGAGATACAGAATCTGAAGCAGGATCCAGGCTCTGAGCTAGCTGTCAGCACAGAGCCTGATGCAGGGCTTGAACCCACGACTGTGAGATCATGACCTGAGCTGAAGGCTGACACTTAACTGAGCCACCCAGGTGCCCCATTTTAGTGTTTAGTTTTTGAGAGAAAGACAGAGCATGAGTGGGGGAAGGGCAGAGAGAGAGGGAGACACAGAATCTGAAGCAGGTTCCAGGCTTTGCGCTGTCAGCACAGAGCCTGATGCGTGGCTCCAGCTCATGAATCGCAAGATCATGACCTGAGTTGAAGTTGGATGCTTAACTGAAAGAGCCTCCCAGGTACCTCATGGTCTCATTTTCAAAGGATAGAACTCATTACATAATTGCTTCTTAATTTTTCTCTAATTTTAGTGAGCAACACAATTTCAAATCCCCTCTTTCTGTCTCCCCCTTTCCCTTCTTTTACTTTCCTCCCTCTCTCCCTCTCTCTTGCCTTCTCATTGCCACCATTTGCCTTGGCTTTTCTTTTTCATTATTAATTATTGTTGTTGAAGAGAATGAGAGAGAAATTGAGCACACATGTGCATGCATGAGCAGGGGAGGTGCAGAGAGAGAGAGAGAGAGAGAGAGAGAGAATCCTAAGCAGGCCCCATGCCTAGCATGCGCCCAATATGGGGCTTGATCTTACAACCATGAAGTCATGACCTGAGCCAAAATCAAGAGTCAGACACCTAACCTACTGAGCCACCAAGGCACCCCTTTTCTTCCTTTTTAATACAATCGTTACAGAATACCAAACATAGCCTCTTTTCAGTGACCTTAATGTATTTTCATCCTTCCATCATTGGCTTAAAAATCAAATCAGAATTTGACTTTTTAAAAATGGATAATGATTATCAAATACAGACCATTTTCAAAATCTCAGTATGTTCTTAGTCTCCATATTTAGCCCTCTTAATTTTATCCTTAACCAATCATGACATTCAAAAAATATTGAGGAGGAAAAAAACACAACAAAACAAGAAAAATTAGATGACCAAAAGCCATCAAATAAAAATACAAAAGATGAAACCCATGTATTCTGTCTTTCTGATCATACCTCTCAATCACACGTGTTTTTCTTACTTCCACAAAGCATCTCTGGATATACATATGTAGATAAATATGACTACACTTTGTTTTTTACAAAAAAGGAATCATGCCTTTAATTTTATATACAATTTGCTTTTTCATATACCCAGTATATCACAGACCTTCTAGACCAGTAAATCTCATGCCATCTCAGGTGACTTTATTTATTTTTCTTTCATAGTTTATTGTCAAGTTGGTTTCCATATAACACCCAGTGCTCATCCCAACAAGGGCCCTCCTCCATGCCCATCAGCCCCTTCCCCTCTCCCACCCCCATCAGCCCTCAGTTTGTTCTCAGTATTCAAGAGTCTCTCATGGTTTGCCTCCCTCCTTCTCCCCAACTATTTTTTCCCCTTCCCCTCCCCTGTGGTCCTCTGTTAATTTTCTCCTGTTCTACATATGAGTGAAACATATGGTATGTCCTTCTCTGCCTGACTTATTTCACTTAGCATAACACCCTCGAGTTCTATCCACGTTGCTGCAAATGGCCAGATTTCATTCTTTCTCATTGCCATGTAGTATTCCATTGTATAGATAAACCACATCTTCTTGATCCATTCAGCAGTTAATGGACATTTAGGCTCTTTCCATGATTTGGCTATTGTTGAAAGTGCTGCTATGAACATTGAAGTACCTCAGCTGACTTTGATACCACCTCTGTGGGTGCATAAAGGAATAGTTAAGCTATTTTCTTTTGTGCTCTTTTAAACATGGCTGCAACAATGTCCTTGTGAAGGTAACTATATATTACTTTTGCTGTTATCTCTGGAACACAGAGTCTTAGAAATGGAGTTGACGGGTCTTAGGATTTCTACATGTTAAATACTAATTGACAGTCACAAGCTATCCACTGACAGGTATCCCCACTAGCACTCTGACTTTATAAAGGTCCCACATAGCTGTCCTGTAAACTTGAGACCAACCTCCTTACTCATTCCTCCTGAAAAAGGAATTTTTAAAAATTTGTTTCTAGATCTTTCTTTACATTACATACTCACAATGTCTTTTTTCACTTACCTTTTTCCTTTCTAGACAAATCCAGCTCCTGAAAGCTTTAATTCCTTCCATTATTTCCCCCATCATTGTTTCTCTATATTTATTTTTGTAAATTATTTGGAAAATGATCATATATTGATACAATTACTTGTATAGTTTGCTTCAACATACATTCTAAAGAGAAAGTAAGACAAATGTTTTCAAAGTGTTCTTTGTTCTTGGCTTATTTTTCTTTCATCCAAAAAGAAAGACTAAAGCTGTCTCTAATTCCCAAGATTTCCAAATATTCCCCTTTCTAAATTTTGTACACACTCCCATTTAAAAGAATGTATTATGATTCAATTTTTGCATGTCTGATTCCCATAGACTTTTCTTCCAATCACTCAACAAATGTTTATTGAGCATCAGGCCTTATTCTAGGCTCTGAGGGCACAGTGTAAGACAAAACAAACCAGATTCCCTTCCCTTATGAAGCTCATGAGACTGGTGAAACAGACAACAGACAAACAAGATAATTGAGTAAAATGTTACATGTTAGGCATTGGTAGAAATCCAGGCGAGTAGAGCGGAGGTAAGAAAGATTCAGCATAGGGGAACCTAGGTGGCTGAGCTGATAAAGCCTCTGACTCTTGACTTCATGTCAGGTCATAGTCTCAAGGTGCGTCAGATGGAGCCCTGTGTTGGGCTCTGTGCTGACAGTGTGGAGCCTGCTTGGGATTCTCTCTCTCTGCCCCTCCCCCACTTGGGTGCACGTGCTCTCTCTCTCTCTCCCTCTCAAAATAGGTAAAGTTAAAAAAAAAAAGAAAGATTCATCATATTTTTTAATCAGCTCTTTTCAATTGATTTTTTTAATGTTTATTTTTGAGAAAGAGTGAGAGAGCACACACAGGAGAGTGGAGGAGGGGCAGAGAGAGAGAGGGAGACAGAATCCCAAGTGGGCTCCATGCTGAGCTTGATGTGGGGCTTGAACTCATGAACCGTGAGATCAGGAGCTGAGCCAAAATCAAGAGTCAGATCTTTAACCCACTGAGCTGCCCAGGCACTCCCATTATATGTTTTGAAATGGGATGCCGTAAGACTTGTTTTGGATAGAACATAAGGTCTTAAAAAATGAGCAGAGAGGCCTCACAAGTTTCTGTTAGGTAACTGGGAAGACGTTGGTGCCCTTTATGTAGGTTGGGGAAAATTGAGGGAAAGACATGTTTAGATGAGAAAAGTTCTGTTATGGTTAAGTTAGATGTCTGTTGAGCAGTCAAGTGGAGAATCAAATAACCTGGTGAATACCAGTTTAGAGCTCAGCAATTTGACCTAGAAATAAATGTTTGGGAATCATCTCGCATATATAGGTACTTACAGCCGTGGGAATGTATGAGGTCCTGCGAGGAGCGAGGAGCGTAAGGGAAGAGAGTAGAGGCATTCTGATGCATAGCGAATGGACCAAAGTGAAAGCCAAAAAACAAGACTGGGAAGGAGTTGGCAATGATGGTGGCATATAAACCAGAAAAACAGTAGTGAGTGTGGGGGTGGGGGTGAACACTAAGGGAAGAGAATCTTGCAAGAAGAGAATAGTTAAAGCTGTCAAATGCTGATGAGAAGCATATAAGATAGAAAAGATCTTAGATTTGTCAAGTTGCAGGACATCAACAAAAGCCAGTAAAGTGTAGTAATGGAGATGGAAGATAAATTGAAGTCAACTGAGAAGAAAGAAGTGAGAAAATGGTGAGAGCAAATCTAGCTTCTTTATATCTCTATGATCAGAAATAGCAATCAGCAGTCAGAACACAGATTCCCCATGTTTGGAGGGCAGGGTCTTTTGTGTCTACTCTGGTTCCTGCAAGTGCATGCAAGCTGCTGCTGGAGGAGGTACAGGGCTGCCTGCCACAGGGCTGGGAGGTGGGGGATGGGTAGCTGCTACTGTGCTAAGAGCTGACTTGACTGAACCTAGCTGCAATTTACGGTCCAAGCCTTTGCCTGAAAGTTGGAAGCCTTCAATAGACTCCAGAGTTCCAACATGGTCATATCCTAGATTCTGCCAATGCAATTGAGGTCTAGGTGGGGAGACAGGTTCCTGGTGCTTTGACTCCACCAACTTCCCAGAATCCTTTCTCCAAATCATTTTCTGAAGGTGGAATTTATTAGAAACTATTTCCAAGCTGCCAGGAATAGTCAACAGGAAAAAAAAAACAAACACCGTAATTATATAAAAGAAATTGCATATGATTGCAGTCATCACTCTTTGAGAAGGGCCAGTAAGGATAGGCTTCAGAGCAAAAAGGGAGCTGTTCGTCTTTGCTGGGAACAGAGAGCTTCTACAAACTGTGCAACAGAATGAGAACAAAAAAAGTTAGAATTGATGGTGGAAATGTGTAGGTGGGTTGATAGATTTGGTAGTCAGAAGAAAAAGAACTTCCCATGATGGTTTAAAATTTTTCAGTAAAATACAAGGGTTAAGTTATCAGCTGAGAGTGCAGTTGTAAAGTTGGGAAGGACTTGCTGAGGTTTGAGAAGAGAGGAGAAAATATGAAATAGCCATCTTTTTTTTTTTTTTGTAGGCAGAACATCAAACGTATTTAAAAAGTGTATAAGGTTGTTATGGAAAATCAATTGTTTTTTGGAGATTTAGGATAAGAATCATTATGGCTGTGGTGCTTTTCTCTGGTCTCAGTCAGCTACTTGTGGGAAGACAGAATAGGTAAGTAATAGTGTTGCAGGATTTTTTTTTTACCTCAACACCTGAATTGATTCTCTCACCGCTTTGAAGAAGGAAGAGGTGAACACAAAATAAAATGNGGTTGCCTATTAGTTTTGTGGGTTGTTTCCTTTGCTGTGCAGACAGTAGGCAAAAATTCTTAAGAGCATAAGATTAAGATAGTAAGAATAGTAAGAAAGCTCTCATTACACAGAAGGGGGCATTCCAAAGTGAATGCCCATGACTATAGGCAAGGGACTCTGTTTTATAGGGTTTTGATCAGACCTCCCTTCCCTTCCCCCTGCTCCTTCTCAGGTCCTACCCTTCTTGGCTTGATAACTCTATATGCCTACTCATTCCTTTTTGATTGGCTTGTTTCCATTGTTTGAGGGGTGGTGTATGGCCATAGGTGCCTTGTGGGTCTACTTATTTTTAGTCAGGTCTTTTGTTCGTCAAATTCCTGAGGGAAACCTGAGGCAGAGTAGGTGGTGTCTGTCACATTCTCAAGAGGAACTTTATGCCTGAGGGAGTTTGTTTGATGTCAGATGTTCCCAGAAGAAATGTTTTAAAATTTGTGTTTTTCCCCACCCAGGGACCTTCAAATCTTAGCCTCTCCCTTTCTGCCTGCTGAATCCTATCTTTCCCTATCATAATAGGCTTAACTTATGTGACAAAGATCACTAACTATTCCCAGATATCCACTTTACCCTTTCCTTTCTAATAAAATTCCCTGAGTTTTAGTTGGTCTTGTTCAGCAAGAGATTGCATTTTTGAGCTTCCTTTGCAGTTAATTGTCACCCTGTGCTTACATTCGATCCAATGGATATAAGATGTGATGTGGGCAGCTCCTGGAACATCTTCCTAACGGTGCCTTGGGCCTCAGTGACAACTGTTGACTAAAGTTCATAAGTAACAGAAAACCAATAAATCACCAAAGTAGTAACTTGTAAAGGTTTATTGAGCACACACCAAAATACAGTTTGCAAACGCGGAGCACGCAAACCAAAACACGGAATGAGACTCAGGGTATATTGTTAGATGACAATGCCCGTTCTGTAAGGGATAGCTTATACAGTGGGAAGGAAGAGATTATTTATACTTCACAGTGATTGGTTATAATATTAGAACTTTCTTAAATGATAGGGAATTGGTCAGTAATGACCTCATATTAACCTCTGGGACCAGTTCAGGTTTTGCTTATGATTTCCAGATGCATAATCAAAAATAACCCAGGTCAAGTTAGTCCTGCAAAATAAGTTAAATTAAGCTTTGTTTGTATGACTTGGAGGTCATGAGATGGCGGTATCTGGGGTTATAGTGTCTGATAGCATGAACTTTACTGGATCTAAGTTTTGAAGAGGAAGGAGAATGATTGGTGACATTACAATAGGAAGCAAGGAGGATACTGCTCTCTCATCTTCAAGCCCAGGGGTACATGGTGGAGGAGAAAAAACCATGCCCGTTCGAGAGGACTGCACAGCAGTGGGAGCACTGTGCCCTTAGGGGTAACAGGCTGGAATGAAGGGAGATGTGAGTGAAGGCACTGTCCAGAGAGGATATTTCAGATCCAGAGAACTGATGACAGGTCTTGCATCTTAGAGGCACAGGAAGTGTCCAGTGAGTTGGGGAGGAGTGTGAGAGTCGTATTCATGGATGAATTGGGGTGATAGGGTGAAAAGGATTTGGACTTCTAGTGGTTCCTGAGTCTCGTGGAAACACATATTGGTATAGTGATCCTCAGTTGCAATTAGAGGAAGGTCAGGAATTGGTTTGTGATGGGAAGCATGGGTGATCCAGCACAGCCAGTTGTGGACTAGCACCCAAAGGCAAAGACATCTTCTGAGAGTTTGGTCTCGTGGACATTTTGCAGTGATGAGACAGCCACAGGGGCAGTAGTCTCACCGGAAGCGCTAGGGACTCTTAAGTCACATTATTTAAAGTCTCTGTGCTTCAGTTTGTTAATGAAATGAATGGGATGAGGATGACAGTGGTGCTTACTTGATAATTATGGAGATTAAATATGTAGTAGATTGAATGACTCCAATTCTTCACCCCTCCCTACGTGCACACCCTTTGCCTGTGACTTTGCAGTATACTAAACAGATGGAGTCTGTTTTCTCACCCCTTTCATCTGGGCCTGGTCACGTGAGCCCACTTGGCCAATAGAATTTGGTAGAAGTGTTGGTATGCCATTTCTGACCTTTGGCCCTAAGAAGCCTATGTGTTTTTGTGCTCCCTCCTCTCCATGAAAATGACACACGCAGGCAAGCGTGTAAATTTCAAGAGGAAGATAAGCGATACCGTGGATCTGTCCTTGCTAAGATGCCCCAGCCAAGCCCAGGCTGGACAGGGCTTCCAGGCAACACTTAATCACATAAGTGAGCCTAGCCTGGTGGGCCAGTCAATCCTCAATAGCCCACACATCTCTGGGCTACAAAAATCAAGAAGTATTGTTTTAAGCCCCTGAGGTTTGGAATTGTTTGCTACACAGAAATAGTGAAGTGATATAAAATATAAGGCAGAGTGTATGGCACTTCTTAATTACTCAATTAACGTTAGTGTTCTAGTGACTATGGCTATGTAACAAGTTGTCCCAGAACTTATTGGCCTGAAACCATTATTTGTTATATTCAGGGATGATGAGGATCAGGAATTTGGACAGAGTATAGCAGGAACGGCTTGTCTCTTCTCTGTGACATTATGTCCTCAGCTGGAAGACACAAATTCTGAGGACTGGAATCCTCTAAATTTTTATGCACTTATGTGTCTTGGTTGATTCCAGCTGTGAGTTGAGACCTTAGCTAAGACCATTGAGTGGGATACCTACACGTGGTCTCTGGATGTGGTGTGGGCTTCCTCAAAACATGGTAGCCAGGATGGAAAGGGGAGTGAACTAAGAGAGAGAGAGACAGAAACTGCAACTCGTCATGACCTAGCCTTGGAAGTCACATAGCATAGCATCCACTGTGCTCTATTGGTTAGACCAGTCATAAGACCACCCTCTAAGCCCCAGATTCAAGGGGTGGGGAAATAGACTTCACAATTTGATGAGGCCTGGAAGGTTCTGCAAGAGCATGTGGGGCTGGAAGGATTGCTACTTATTACGTTTATTTTGGGAAAACATGGTTAGCCATTTTTATTATTTCTAATATTCTCATCAAATAGATATACTGATTGTATCTAAATCCACAATTTATACTTAATTTTGTCACTTTCTTTATATAATAGTGTTCCCCCTACTTGGTATGCACTCCCCCTCCTTGCCATGCCCTACTTTGCCTTTTGAGGTGGTGCCCTTTCCTTCAAGAGTTGGCTTAAAACACAACCCTTCTCCAAATCTTTTCCCTGATTGCAATAATTCATTTGAATTCCTCCCCAAATCTCTAAAATACATCATTTCAGTCCCACTTTTTTAATACTCTTTGTATATAACTTGCATTATATACATTGTCTTCCTATATATAATTCTTTCTGATGGCAAGAATGACAATATTTTATTTTCTCACTCAGCAAATATTTTTTATTATGTGAAACTGGCTCCATGCCAGACACAATGATATAAGAATGGACAGACCGGGACACTGTAGAGTCCTACCCGGTCTTGTCTTCCATCCTCACCTCAACCTGGCTAGACAAGTGAGTAGGCAGGACTCAGGTGACCGGAGCAAAGGTGTGCTATTTCTAATTTAGGGAACACAGAAAGAGGAACAGGACAAAGCGGAACGTAAAAGTGGAGATGTCCAGCAGTTAGCTGTCTGGCTCTGAGATGGAAGGGAGCATTGGCTCACATGGATGGCCCGGGAGTCACAGTCATTCTTTTGGAGGAGGGTTTGTGTTCTTCCCTGAACAAGGTGGCATGGTGGGCACTAAGGCAGGCCACAGGTGTAGTCAGAGAAAGCACAGGTGGAAGCAGATCCAGAAGAAAGCTTGAAAAAAAGACAGGAAAGCATGAAAAGCTAGGAAGGCTCTCATTGTTCAGAGAGTGGTAGGCACCCTGGCCAAAGGTACTAAGACTCAGTGGTGGATGCCTTCTCAGAGGCAAACAGAAGAATGACAATATTTTTAAAATTTTAACTGTACTTAGCTAAGACCCATTATCTTTATAATCTTAAGAATTCCCAAACTGTATTGTTTTTGGGGATGATGATAATAGCAGGGAGTGGACAAGAATATTCTGTGGTCACATGAGAAATGCAACACTATAAGTACATGTGAATTATTTCTTGCAGCAAATACGTTGCTGCATAGCATGTGTGAATGTGGCACAGCCTCCCAAAGCCATTCTTAGGAATATTTCTGCATGTGCTTGTCTAGGGGTGCCAGGGTGGCTCAGTTGGTTGAGTGTCTGACTCTCAGTTTTGGCTTAGGTCAGGATTCCAAGGTTGTGGGATCAAGCCCCAAGTTGGGCTTCACTCTGAGTATGGAACCTGCTTCAAATTCTCTCTCTCTTCCTCTCCTCCATTCATGACCCACCCCCTAAAAATAAGTAAATAATAAAATATACATAACACTTTTTTCCTAAAGTTTCAAGATTAAGGATGTGCTCATTCTAGTGTAGGTCCTTCAACCATCCCCTCTTTGTTGGTTTTGTTTTTCTATTTGTTGCTCTTCTATCTCCCCTTTATACATCTTTGTGTTTCTTGTTGGCTCACCTCCTTTCCTACCATTCACTAATACTGGGATTAAAATAAAATATTAACATTCAGTTACTACTCCTATATTTCCTTATGTATGGGTTTATGTTTTTGTAAATTCTAGGTTCCAGATATTTTCACATCTATTCTTTTAAATGTTTATTTATTTTGAGAGAGAGAGGGAGAGAGAAAATCCCAAACAGGCTCTGTGCTGTCAGTGCAGAGCCCAATGTAAGGCTTAATTCCACAAACATCAAGATCATGACCTGAACCACAACCAAGAGTCAGACACTTAACCAATTGGAGCCACCCTGGCACCCCTTTCATGCCTGTTTTTGGAAAATAGATCTTCGTCAGTCCATGATTAGAATGTTGGCTAATTAGAACTGAGGATGCCACATACTGCTGGGTAGTTTTTACAGTGCATAGGAGGACTCTTCTGAGAAGGTGGAGGTGAAACCCCATGCTTTGATCTACTGGCAGTATTCTCTGTTCCGATGTGGGGCTTTACCAGCCCAGAGTGGGATGAACTTTTGTAACTCAAATGAAGTCAAATGTGCTGCCCTTGGCCCTGATGATGCATATGCTATCAAAACCGTCTTCTGAACAAGGTATTTATGGAAGGTTGGACCATGTCTCATTTACCTCGGCGCCCTTCGAACCTAATAGAACACAGAATGGGTGTTTCAAAATATTCTCGAATGACTACTCTATTGATTACCAATTATTCTGAAGAAGAGTACTTTGAAGATAAGTTAGCCATTGCTGTCACCTGCAACTGGGGTGACCCACTCACAGCCTTCCTGTAGGTGGCAGAATAGCATCGATCAGAGCATGCTGATTTATGTTTGCTGATTCATGTGGCTTTTGGTGCATTTTTGCTACATGCTGAGATGACCAATTCTCTTAGTCAATGATAGCTTTTGAATGAGGAGGATAAACCTACCAAACATAAAACATTAAAAGGCAGCACACAACTGTTAACAGGCCGCAGACAAGATGTACAATTTGTTAAAAAAGAGTTCAATGTGGGAAGAAATAATTGGAGACCATTTCAGTCTCTAAGATACGTTCCTTTTTCTGCCAGTGCCACCACGAGTCCAGGCTCTGGGGACTTTACAGCTGTTAGTGAAGAGAGGCGGGGAGAGGAAGGGGTGAGGGAGACAAAAGAAGATTTAAAAATGTAGCCACCGGGGTTTGCTCTCAACAGGTGTAAAATAGATTTTATCCTGTTCCCTTCTGCTGAACTAGACTGTACGGTGATAAAAGGACAGGTGTTTTGGTTCTAAGTTCCTGTGAAAAAATTATGTCACTTTTGGGACCTCTAAAGAAAAAAATGTGAGTTTATTTAAGTTCTTTTTGGAGATTTAAGATAGACCTCTCTGGTTTGGAAAGATACTTCAATGGGTCCATGATGGGGTGCAATGGGGTGGAACTAAAAATTGTTTTGCATAAGAAAGTGAAGTATAATGGAGACTCATTATACTTCTATTCAAGTTATTTGGTCTGCCATTCCACTCAGTGGGTCTGTGAGGCAGATAAAGGACCCTGTCAAGCCTGAAACGGTCAATGGTCAATTCACGTTGGTAAAACTCAGGAAATAACTGTGGATCATTTTAAAGGCTTCCCCACATTGACCATGAACTAGAACACATTGTTCAGGTAGCTGGGATTTGGGGTGTTGATGACTCTGTCAGTAATTCTCAATGAAGAAACTGAAAAATTAATTGAAGGTCACAGAGCAACTTTCATTAAAGAAGACTTATGCTTTGATTTTTCAAGAGTGTTGACTTTAGAACTTAATCTCCACTTAACATGAGATTTTAAGTTTTCAGTTTTCCCTTGGCAGTCAGGGAGACAGTAGTTTGGGGACTTGATGTGTTGGCTCCATGTACTCAGACCAGAGACGAGGGAGAAAGATGTTTAATATTTCTGTGGGGTGTGAGTCGTGAACTTTAGTTGCAGGGATGTTTGGCCTTCAGTATTAAGTTCTTTCCTGTTTTGTGCTGCACTATTAACTGACAATCTTTGGTAAATGTCAGTTGTACCATCAGCCTTGAATTATTAGTACCTTGAAGAATGGAGAGGGGAGCTGCCGTGATTAGATAAGAATGCATCAAGGGGCACCTGGGTGGCCCAGTCGGTTAGGCGTCTGACTTCGGCTCAGGTCATGATCTCACAGTTCGTGGGTTCAGGCCCCGCGTCGGGCTCTGTGCTGACAGCTAGCCCGGAGCTCAGAGCCTGGAGCCCGTTTCAGATTCTGTACCTCCCTCTCTCTCTGACCCTCCCCTGCTCATGCTGGGGAATAAATAAAAAACATAAAAAAAAAAAAAAAAAAGAATGCATCTAAAATACTTAGAACACATGGTCACATCAGAGTATAAGCACTACATAAATGCTGGCTATGCTTTAGGAATACAGAAAGTTGCCCAGCATAGAGGAATAAAGAGGAAACAGTAGTTAGAGATGATGGAGAAAGAGGTGGGAGGAGCTTAGAAAAGAGCTGACGAATGACACTGAGGATGTTTTAAATACACATCTTTACTTCCTCTCATTCCCAACCCCTCCTCCCCTACATCCTGGAGAACATTAAGGAGGATAGCATGCTTGGCTTCAAGCAGCTACTTGCATAGTTATTACATGTGAATATTAAAGTACAGGGGGGACCTTAGCAGACTGAAAGCTTGTGCCAGTGTGGGACCTAGACATCTCTCAAAACTCGTTCAAGAGGATTCTGGGAAGACAGGGATAGTGCGAAGGAGTATATTCTTCAGAATTCCCAACCTAAGAAAATTTTATGCTGTTATTTGGCCATTAACCCTTCTGTGCATCTGCTATCAATTACTAATATCACCTAATTTCATACTGACCAGGCCATACAAGTCTGTGTTCTGTTCAGCACAGAGTTCTCTTCACTGGCAAAGGGCCATGGAACTGGTCTAAGTTCTTCTCTTATAGATCATTGAATTTTGCAGTAAGATGTCTGTGGTCTATTTCAACTAAACACAAAGCTGTTTCTTTCTTGCCTCGTTTACTCCAAAAAAACCCTTTGCTTTCTTTGCCCTCAAGCTTTCCTCTAGTCCAAAATATCTGGCACATTGTAGACAGGTTAGTCTTTCTAGAATAATGCTTTATTAGTAAGATTCTAAAATGACCTTGTAGCATTTCCTAGACTGAGTCAACCGTAGACTAGATGCAAGCCCTGCTTCAGCTTGGCTTCACCACCAATCTTGGGATGTGCAGGAGCCCTTTGCTCAGGTCAGGCTCACCTCCGGCCAATCCAACATGCTGCTTGTACAACCGACTCTTCCCAGTTCTAAACTCGCTTCCTCTTGCAACTGAGCCAAATTTTACCCCCACCTCAAGGTCTCACTTAAAAGTGATCTTTCCTCTGAAAACTTTCCAAGTGTTCTAGTCCATACTGATTTTCCCCCATCTGAGTTTATGTTGACATTAGTCATTTGGATTCATCAATCGATTGGATATTTGTTGAGCACTGACAATATGTCAGGAACATATTGCAGAAATGATACTTTCTTATGTATTCTTTTCTATTTCTCACTTATATGCATATGCATTTATCACTAAGAAAACCTTATGGGTTATATCATTTTGTTTTCTCACACAATTGGGCACAAAACTGGACTGCAATAAATATATCTTGAATTGACTAAATTATATATATATGGTAAACTTAACTAGGATAAACAGTGGTTAACATGTCACTTGTTAACTTGTCATCTTATGATCATATCACATTAATCGTGTGATGGGCCTTCTTTATAATAAACACTTTTCATTATGCCTTACCTCATTAAATCTTCCATGGTGACAGATTTGGTTTAAAATTTATATTAATAGGATTTTAAGAAACAAAACAGATGAATGTATGGGAAGGAGGAAGAGAGAGAGAGAGCACACAAGACTTTAGAGAATGAACTGAGAGTTGATGGAAGGAGGTGGGTGGGGGATGGGCTAGATAGGTGATGGCTGTTAAGGAGGCACTTGTTATGATGAACACTGGGTGTTATATGTAAGTCATAAATCACTAAATTCTACTCCTGAAAACAATTAAAAAATTTATTAACAGCTCATTTTCATAGCTCAAAAAAGGGGTATTACAAATCAGAATCAGAACAATTAAAAACAAAACCTCACCTCTATAAAGTTAGCCAGTGTGTAGACTTTATTACATAGGCACATATTTTTTCTTTAAGTAAACTGGTTTTACATAAAATTAATCACAATAGTACAAGAAGTTATACCAAATGAGGATGGATGATGAATGAAGGAACATACAAGCCTTGGATCAGCTGAATCAATCAATCCAATCCCTGATTGGATCTAGGGTCCATCTTCCCAACAGACTGAAATTCACTTATAGGCATTACAAAAATGGAGGTTGAGGAGTGCTCTTTTATCACACTCCCTAACTAAAACACTGATTCTGTTTCATTTCTTGAATATGGTAGTGTTTTCTCCAGACTCTGTTGGCAGATGGACACAAAGGTTTAAATGAATGCTGGCTTAGGGTCAGAGGAGTTCATCATCTTCTCTTCTTTCACCCCCATACTTCAAAACCCTTAAACCCTTTGGTCCAACAGGTGGCTGTCCGGTTCTGACTGCACATCTGCTTTCCCAGAACTGCTCACATTGAATACTACATGGGGCTGCTGATCCTGAAGCACATGGAGGCAAGACGATGGTGGCTAGATAGTGTCCATGACTGGCATTGAGGGTTTGATGTGAGGCACAGCATGGAGCTAAACAGGAAGAGGATGCTAGAATTTCTTGCTGTGTCCAGTTAGAATCGAGCCATTACATTTGGCCCAATTCTAATTCCAAGAAACTAAAATCATACTAACACATAAAAAAAAGATGGTATTTTGTAGTTTGTGCATGTTTAAAAAATTTCAAACTACATTTTCATGTTATTAAGAGACAGTGAGGATACAGGAGAGGACTGACGCTTTCTCTCATCTCATTTTGCCTTAACTGTTTTACAAATAGTCCCAGCATGTTTACAGAGCCCTTTTTTCCCTCTCTCTTAATTTCTGCAGTCTTTTGTGTAAAAGAACATATCTATCAATCACAGATCATTGTAATGTGGCCCTGCAGTACCTTGGAGGGTTAGAACTACTTCTGCTTCAGGTGATACTCAAATCCTAACATCCATTTCGGAGCTGTGTGGTCTGTTCCTCGCCACACTCACACCACTGTCGTGCTGGGCGATGCCAGCGGAACTTCCAGGGCCGTGTTCTAACGGATGTTCACCATCCTTTTGATCCTCCAACCACACAATCACATAACAGAGGGCTGCAGGGGTTTCTGTGCTTGTTGTCTGGGCAGATGGCAAAGGATAGGGACAGGAAAAGGAAAGAGATGGGCCAGCTGATTTTCCCAGTCTTCAAATTTTAAATTTCTTGTTTCTTAGAACTATATGAAGAGTCCTATTGACGTGAAGTATCACTGACAGTGGCACCAAAGGATATATAATAGTTCATAAAACTGGAGTGGGCAGGGACCTAAGGGGACAATTAGTCCAGCTCCCTCACTTTTTTGGTGAGGTTACCAAGGCCCAACTGGGAAAAGAGCAGGTTATTTCACAGGGTGATTGTCTCCATGACTATGTCCTTCAAAGATTCACAGAAACCCCCATTTTCCCTTGATAAAGGGCACTCCCTCTAATGGCTTCACATCAACAATTCTCCGTGTCCTTGGCTTTGACATTACCTCCCTTTAGGGAAGCTGGCTGATAGCACAGCACTTTGACCGGAACAGACACTTGATGAACATTTGTTGAACTGAAATGATTCTACTGTTTATCCTTGCTGCAGAATCTTTTATTTGTCCTAGAGCACCTTACTTTTAAGGGATAGCCTCGAGTTCAAGTATTTTGAGGTTTGGTGGCTAGTGCTGTATTTGTCATCTCTCTCCATTTTCCCTTTTCATGTTGAATTTCTAACTTTTAAGTCTGTTCTTTTGTAGCTTTTCATTACACACTACTATTGCCTCTCTGCAGGCAGGGTAGTTTCTATCCGTATTGGCCTGTAATTGCAAGCTCAGTGATACATTCCCCACCCCCCATTCTTAAACAAAACGTGAGACTCTCAATCAGACTTGCGAAGGCACACTAGAAGAAATGTAAAACTCCATATTTCTTCCTTGAGTAAATACATGGGAAAATATTACTGATAACATTTGCTTTCTACTTCTTGTTCACTTTTTAATTCCTTAAATACATAAATACAAGTCAAATTTCATGTACAAAAAACACAATTAAGAAATGATGGAGAAATAGTGATTTGTGGGAAATTGGCAGACATCGGTAATATTTAGAAAACATCTTGAAAACCTGGTGAGTACGCCATGACTATTTTTACATAAAGAGCAGTCATGGTATGAAAGGTACTTGGTATAAGTTGTTAAAGATTATTTGTTTACTAGGTGATTTTTTTTTTGTGTGGACTTAATTTTTTAGTCAGTTTTGTTTGAAATTCCTGTTAAATGGCATTCTTAACATGGTCTAAAACTCTAGATATGCTAGAATTCACTTATGATCATCATCTGTAGAACCGTTAAAGTTACCAGTCCCAACTGGGAGAATTCTAAAAGTAGGCTCGGTGGCAATGCTTCCTACTGATTTTAATATTCCCAAGGCTTTTAAGAAACAATTTCAGATCATTCTGTGCTTTCCCACAACTAACCTCATAATGAGACTGAAAGCAGCTCTGAAATCATGATTTCATTTCACAAGTTTCATCCTTACCATCTCAGACCTCCATCTTCCTATGGTGACAAAATAAAATACACGGTAACATTGGTCAGTGGTTAATGCTGGGGAAGCCAAAGACATAGCACAGCAAGACTGACCAGGCTTTCTCCTCCTGCTGACCATTCAAATGGGCAACACATGTCTGACTTGCAGGAACAAAACTGAATCAATATCTTGACTCATGGATAGCATCTGTGCTATTGTATTTTGGGCACAAAAAGGTTTTTCACTATGAATAAGGAAAACTGTAGTTTAAATTCAGCTGCACATTAAGACTTATGAGCTGACAGTCATTAGCTGACAGTGGAAGCAGTCATAAAAGAAAAAATTTAAGTCTTCCAGGAAAGAAAGCATGCTTACTTGTTTTAATAGAAGTATTTGATGATAAGTAAGGGGTACATATCTTAGAGTTTCAGGGTCAGTGTGCATTCAGCAAATATTTATTAAATACCTAATAATTTCTTTTTTTCTTTTTTTTATAGTAGTCTCTACACCGAACATGGGACTTGAACTCATGTCCCTGAGATCAAGAGTTGCATGCCTAGGTGCCTGCTTGGCTCAGCTGATTAAGTGTTTGACTCTTGATTTCTGCTCTGGTCATGATCTCATGGTTCGTGAGTTCGAGCCCTGTGTTGGGCTCTGGGTTGACAGAACAGAACCTGCTTGATATTCTTTCTCTCCCTCTGTCTCTACACATTCCCTGCTGTGCGTGCTCTCTCTCTCTCAAAATAAATAAAATAAAACTTAAAAAAAAGTTGCATGCTCAACTGAGCCATCCTGGCGCCCCCTGTTGATTTCCTTTTATTTCACTATATATGTTTGTCCCATCTGCAAGGATTTAAGGTGGCTGAAACCTTTCCCAAGCTTTGTCCTGGATACTGAACACAAAGAATAAGATATATTCCTTGCCATTATGGATCGTATTTCTTGGGGACATTAATTTCTATGGAAATAAACTCTTGCTCTCACCCACTGGATTTGAATAGAAATTACTCCCATTTCAAATAAGAAATATATTACATTAAAAAAGCTCTCAAGGGTTATGAGTCCTGACAAAAATGCCGGCATGCTGAGAGTGGGGAAAGAACCAAATGAAAAAAAATTTCCCAGATAATATGTAATATAAGTGAAATGCAAAATTTTGAGAAGAAATAACTAGTATTATGTTTACAGGAGTGGCAAAGAGGGTTTAATGGCTCCCCACAAAATACCTTAAATTCTCTTCTTTGACATATCATAACAAGTACATTTCTTATCCTCTTTTACTATAAAGTCACAAAGCAAGCCATCAGACTCAAAAGAAAGCATAGCTCTTAATGTCATGTGACATCTAATTTATGTTCTAATAGTAATACTATGTATTGGCAAAATGAATTTACTTTTAATATCTTCACATTATTGATAACCTAGACAAGGACTATTTGTGCACACACACACACACACACACACACACACACACACACACACAAGTCCAGGTCCAGGGTAGTAAACTTAGAAATCTGCACACCAGAAAGGTAATTTGCCTGTGTTTTCTATGTAGGCTATTAACAAAACACTAGGTCTAAAAATAGATAGTATGATATTCCCCAAAGTCCCAAATGCTACCCATAATCAGTTTCCCAAAAATAGTAGTGGGAAAGCAAATTTGATGATATCAAGGTGATAGGTTTTAAAAAAATTATTATTAATAATAATTTGCTTGCTGAATGCAGATAGCATGGAAAGGATTTTCCTAACCCTCAGTTTAAAGAAAAAAAATCCACATAAAAGCACAAAGGCAAGGAGAATTAACTAAGATGGGGAGAAACTGTCCAACAGGCAACACGCATGTGACTCTGGCAAGTGAGGCAGAGATCTCGACAGGGTGCGCAGGTGCTAACGCTGGGTAAGGAAGGCGCCAGAATGACCTTCACCTTGCCTTTGTTCAAGTTCTTCAGCTCATCTTGATGTTTCTATAAGGAATCTCATGTGCCTTTCATACAACAGGGGAAGGGCTCCGCCTCACTTGGTAAAGACCTCCGGGGAATCCCAAGATATTCAAAGAGCTTACAAAAACCACTTACTGAAGAGAAAACAGCTACACTTAGAGAGTCCTGTTACTACGGAGATTAACCTACATGCAAAAGGGAACTTGGGAGTCATCCAGCCCCAATCCAGTGTCCCTTTCACAGCACCTGGGATGGATGGCTATTTTAACCTTTGTTTGGGCATTTGCAGCAATAGGAAATCTTACTACACAAGTCTTTTCCCGTTTAGAACCACCACATTTAGAACCTCTTGTTAGAAAATTCTTTCTGATGTTGAAGCAAACATTTGTCATCTATAAAGGTTCCTCTTTGTTCCTATTTTGCCCTTTGAAGTTACACAGGTAAGTCTAATTCTTCTCCCTTTTTATAACTCAATGGAAATTTCAAGGCAGCTATATTATTTTATTCTCTCGTATTCAATTCCTCTGTCCCTTATGTAATCAGATCCTTCACAACCCTGGTCACCTGCCTCTGGACACAATTTATTAATGTCTCTCTTAAAACAGTACCCACAATTGAATCCAACCCTCCATCCAGATGTGGACTGCCCAATGCAGCATGCAAAGTGCCTGAGGCTTCTGTTACCACAGGCTGAATGCGTTAACTTTGCGAATAGTCACCATACACTCCTAATTCAAAACTGAACTCCCGTTTCCTAAGAAAGAATTTCTACAGGAACTGTTGTGAAACAATGGCTTTTCAGCACCCTTCCCATCAACACACATATAGGTAATACCACTCTGTATTTAGAAGGTTATATTTTAAGCAACTCAGAATATGGTGTTTCGTTAATGCCTTACTGAATTTCATCCTTTTACTTTCAGTCTTATACAGGTATTTAAAAAAAAATGTAATGATGTCTATGTTCTAGTGTCAGTACATGGTTATACTTCAGTGAAAATTAACTGGATAAATTAATCCCAAACCTGCCAGTGGAGATTGGATATGTCATTTATTTCTCTGTGTCATCTGACAAATCTTATAGGTATGCTTTCTGTCCCCTTCCTCTATTCTTCACGGGAGAAGTAGGCAGATAGGACCAGCCTTTAAGTTGCTAAGCAGGTATCCCCTTTGGAATGGATGATATAGTTCCTTGTATGGTAAGAAAACACCAAGATAGAAATAAGAAGTGGAAGTACAGCGGCGCCTGGGTGGCTTAGTCGGTTGAGCGTCCGACTTTCGCTTAGGTCATGATCTCACGGTTCGTGGGTTCGAGCCCCGCGTCGGGCTCTGTGCTGACTGCCAGCTCAGAGCCTGGAGCCTGCTTCAGTCTGTGACTCCCTCTCTCTCTGACCCTCCCCTGCTCACGCTGTCTCTCTCTCTCTCCTAGAAATAAATAAAAACATTCAAAAAAAAAAAAAGAAGTGGAAGTACAGAATATAAACAGGAACAGATGAAGGGAAAGAAGACTGAGTGTCCCAGACTCTTGGAATCAGATTTAATGTTCCCAACATTAGAAAAATAGAGCTTTCCCCCATTTCTACCCTACAGTCTTCTGCCTTTACAGTCTTCTATCAATAATACTGTGATTATCAAATTCTGAATTTGGGAGGAAAGCTCATATAAGCTTAGTTTTAAAACAGCTTTTAAAATTATTTTTTCCACTTATAATTCTTGTAAAGTCTGAATTAAAGAGACAAGCAACTGTTAATAGGCTTGAGGTATAAAAAGAGCTCCCAAATGCCCTGACAAATGCCTGAGGTATAATTATCTTCCTACCTACCTACCTACCTACCTACCTACCTACCTATCTCCATTTGTTTCAGGAACAGAAATGGCCTGTATTTTTCAGCATGAATTTGGGAATTCTCTGAGATTGAAGTTGTTTCCTGAATTGAATATAATGTTACAATTAATGTCCCTTTTCCCCAGAATGAAGAGAAATCAGCTCAGTTTTGCTTTCCCTTCAATAGCCACCCTTTGCAGAATGCGGGGCTAACCACAGAATAAAAAAGTATCCTATTGTGCCTTTTTTTCCATTGTCTATTGTGACTCAGGGTGGTGAACCCTGGGACCAGAGAGATGGAAAAAGTGTTTTAATCAAAACCACCCAGAACTGGGAGGGAAACGTCTTGAAAACTTGAGTTGCATAGTGTTAACACTTAAAGAATGGAGACACGTACAAAGAGCCTAGTAGACCCAAAGAGGAAGAAGTCTGTTTTGTACCTCTTTTGAACTTTTTTCTAGAGGGAGTGACAGAGGTGGATTCTTACTGAACTTTCTAAAGGCTGGGTTTTCTAGAAGATCATGTAAGTGAAAGATGAGTATCAGAAGGAAATGGGGCCAACACTCATGTGGAAGGTTCTTTTCCTGACTCCAACAGTTACAGCAAACCACACCCAACTGCTGTGAGATAAGCAGAGGGAAGAAAAGTAGGCTTAATTAGACAAGAAGCTCCAAAAGTCAGGTGAACTGGGTGCATCACCAGGCCTATCAGGGTCTCTGCAAAGCAACCACCTCCAGGTTTCCTGTTAAAATACAGGGATCTACAAAAGGAAGGTCCAATATACTATTCCCAACATGGAGTAGCCATGGTAGGTACTGACTTGAACTTCAGCTATTCATGGGTCATGGGTAGGGCTCTGTCACTGGACCCCACACTCCTTGGGATTTTCCATTTCATCTCCTTCAGAGTCTGGCTTCAAACTCTTCTTTTGCTCAATTTCCACCTGCCAAGAATAGAAGTAGGAGAGAAATATCAGAAAGAGGAGAAAAACATCCCAATAATAAATATTCCCAAAGAGAATAGCTCACCAGGTTCTTTGAGATTCCCCGCAATTTTGTTAATGTTTTGGGCTTTAGTCACACTGGAGCCACTGGCCCTGAGTATATTAGGATTGTCTCTTTGCTTGCTCTGGAATTCCCTCTTCCTCACAGTCCACCTGGAAAATTCTTGTTCTTTGCCTTGCACAATTGTTCAAAGGTCACCTTGAGTCACGTTCCTGAGTCATTAGGTAGAGTGAGCTGTTCCTCCTGGGCATATTTCCACGGCTCTGGTACACTTGCCTGGCTGCCCCCTCCAGGCCCCGTAAGACAGGGGCAGGCCCTTGTTGGCTACTGTATCCCAATAATGTAAGTATACAGCAGGCAAGCACAAAGGTTTATCAAATGAATGAACACCTTTCCAACTGGCTGTTTATACTCTCTATTCCTTTATCTCTTTACAAAGTCTCCAAACTGTTAAGTATTATAGTGTTTCTACCTCTTCCTATGTCTCCTGCAAAATATGGTAGCCGTAACTATAAAGGTATTAATAAATTCTTCTTGCCTTGAAAGTGACACACACTGAAGCCTTGGACAAGAAAGAAGGAAATCTATCCAAGCTAGAGAGTTTCATAATTAAAGCTGCTCTTCTCTTCACCACTTTGGATATTTATGATGAAGGGAAACCAAGAAAAAACAGAGGAGGGTCATGCTTGATGAAAGTGCTATATTTTCCCTGGCCACAAGATGGAGTATTTGTTCTTTTTGGTAGGTTAAGAACAATAAATAACCATAAAAACTAAGGTTATTATTATGACTTTAAAAATTATTAAAACACTTTGCCAAATAATTCTTCAATAACCCCCATTTTCTATCTTTGGCATTTAATCTGCTATTGAATTTATAATGCGTGAAGATAGAATCACTACTTACGCCAGTACACTCCAACTTCGATTCCTCCCTCCACAGCCCTGATCCTGTTACTATTACAGAAACTTGCTTGGCTTTTGAATTTTGTCCTGTTATAGCCCAGTCACCAGGTCACATGTGTCCTGACTTTACTCGGATCTACTTTATCAACTCTGAAGCTGAATGAAATACAGGCTTTGGGTTAGCACTCTCCCGAACTCCCCTCCCCTTTCAAGTTCACAACTTCTGCAACATGTTATGAAGGAGTAATAATAACTCCTTTACTCCATGAACTTTTTGTTGTTGTTCATGATGACTGAAAGACATTCTACTCTCCTCTTTCATTCACCTCTTTATTTTTTCCCAACCTTTCTCTTGCTCACTAGTGAGACTATACATTCGAATCAGAGCGGACTCATCCGCAGCTGTGTATGGGGTGCCTCTCTCTAAGGCAGTTAGAGAACACCCTGCATCCAAGGGGGGCACTGCTAAAGGGAACGAGACAGGGGAGGGTAAGGTGGGGAGCAAATGGATGTGGAAACATTAGTGAGACGCCTCCCGAGGCTACCTTGTAGCTGTAGTGTGCGGAATAATTGACCCACTTCCTGACGTCAGTCTTGTCTTCCACAGAGACAGATCGTACAGCCGCTTTAGAGGCAGAAGTTGTGGGCATGCTGAACTCAACATTCACATGACTGGCAAATCTGGAAGGCACTTCCCGGTCAGAGCCAAGTTCAAGGTGGCAGAAGAAACAGTGTGGGTGACCAGAAGCTATGAAAGCAAAAAAGAGTTTAGACATTAGGTTCTTGGGGGGTGGGGGGACACGGAAGAAGAGGCCAAAAGAGCCACCTCCATAACAAAGGAGGCAAAAGACTGCCTGCAGGCTCAGCGCCAGGCAGTTCAATGCTGAGCACTGGTCCAAGGCTGAGCACCAGGGTCCAATGCTGAGCAGAGGATTTACCTCAACAGAAATCACACTGCCTGTGGCTCAGACCCTTCTGATGACAGTAGCCTTGCATCCTAGCAATAAAACCCACTGCCTGCCAACCCCACTCAGGTCAGGGGGATAATGGGAACACAGCACAAATACTAAGAAAGAGAGGCTGTAAACTGGCAGAAAGGGATAAAAGGGCTCAGAACTTAGCACCTAATAAAGCACCAATGACAGTCACATGGAGCAAAATAATCAATTCCCTTTGAAAGATGAATTTTCTTTTTTTTAATTAACAATTTTTTAATGTTTATTTTAGAAAGAGAGAGAGAGAGAGGGAGGAGAGGGGCAGGAGCAGAGAGAGAGGGAGACACAGAATCTAAAGCAGGCTCCAGGCTCTGAGCTGTCAGCACAGAGCCTGATGTGGGGCTGGAACTCATGAGTTGCAAGATCATGACATGAGCGGAAGCTGGACACTTAACTGACTGAACCACCCAGGTACCCAAAAAGATGAATTTTCTTAATGTCAGCCTGTATTTTTACAAAAATGCTTTGGCATGTTTTTGTGAGTAAATGGCATATGTAAATGATGGGGCCCTCATAAACAACAGGTATGCATTAAAGGAAGCGCATGGTATGCTGGGTAGAACACACTAACAGGACACCAAGTCTGACTTCTAGCTCTCCTGCTAAGTGGCAGAAATCCTGCACCCAAGTCCTTTGTTCTCTCCAGGCTTCCAATCCTGATTTGGGAAGTAGGGATATGGAGGATGGGACTATGCCAGGCTTCGTCCTTTAATTCTTTAAATCTATGGCTTGTTCTAGTGTATGTGGATGGAAAACTTAAGCATTTCCATTTGAGGACTGGTATTAGCTATCTGAGTGAAAAGACAGCTAGTTCTGTGACTATAACCTTTGAAGCATCATTGTTTGCTGAGTATTCTGTACTGTCCCAGCTGCTGTGTGCACACCCTCTCCCCACATCTTCATAACCATCCCTTGAGGTCACAGCCATTACATTCTACAGATGAGGCAACAGAGGCTTGGGTGGGAGGTGGGTGCGGAGGTAAAGAGAACCGCTCAGTCAAAACCAGAAAGTGGCAGACTGAAAACTGAACCCAAGCACTCAGATTCCAAAGTGATTTGGCTGCTTTGTCTGAGTCACAGCCTCCCTTATGGTTCCCAACCTCAAGATCAGGCTTTGCAGGCTGACATGAGTGAGAGGTGAGCTGTGAGAAGCCCTGTCCCGTAAGTCACCATGGATAACCACGTGACACAGCTTTGACTTCGTTATGTAAGAGCAAAAGTCCTTAGTTATCTGAGCTTCCCCAAATAAACAACTCCAATTTTCTTTATTGGTCTGGACGGGCCTTTTTAATCTCAGAGAGTGAGGACACGCACACCCGCTCTCCAAGGAAAACATCACGGAGTGAAGTATTTGTTTTGCTCTATTTCACAAATAACATATTTCAACGGTTATTTCTAAAGAGTAATACTTTGGGAAATTGAGAAACTTGCTCTCGTTTCTAGAAAAGAAATTTGATACATATAATAGTGAAAATTACATTATCTAAAAATGAATCCACATGATTTTTAAAAAATTACCACTGGAATTACATAGTTATCAGTTATTGAGCATTTCTTACAAGCCAGAGACTGTACTAAACACTTAAAGGCATTATCTAATTTCTTTCCTAATGAGCTAGGTATTAATAACGCTCTTCTGTAAATGAGGAAAAAAAGATTTCTCTGAGAGGTTTAAGTAAATGGCCTGAGGTCACACAGCCACTAAATTGCAGCACTGGGAATAAAACTCAGATCTGACAGATTCCAATTTATGTCCTAAACGCCTCTCAATATATTGCTATAGATTTAGATTGCTTTGAAGTACATAGAGAAGTTTAATTCAATGGCAACTTGAACAACAGTTTTACCTAATTACCCTTATTTAAACATTGTCAGAATACTGAAAAATCATTACTTTCCACAAAGCAGACCCCCTCCTCTCATCCTCCAAAGTATATTCACAGCAAACCCTATGAAAGCCAGTATTCCCTCTGGATTCCGGGCGCCCACTAATGGATGTATGGGGTGGGGGACAGTTAGGGATATGCAATTCTGCAAGCTAGTACAGTTTGACTTATGGTAATGAACTACATGAACCCACACATTTTGTCATCTTCCCTGATGAAACTGAGAAAATTTAACATTAAAATTCAGATTTCTGTTTTCCATAAAAGGTGAATTACATTGAAATCGTTTTCTCTTGGTCTAATATTAGAGAACTGGACTTCCAGCAAAGAAAGCTACCTGTGCAAGAGAGAATGCTGTTTCCCGGTGGAAGATCTGGGAAAGCAGGAGGACTTGTTCTGGTGCCTTCTAGGATTAAGAAAAGCTCTTGGGGTCAGGGTGAAAAGGGTCCCTGAAGAGACTTGAGGGGGATGGGGAGGGGGGCTGTACATGCACACAGCTGGGCTAGCCCCACCACTTCCAGCCACACTGGACTCCAATGGCAGGTTGTTAGTCTTTTGGTGGCTGGGATTGGGACGAGCCTGCTGTGGCTGCAGTGTCAGGTGCCAGCAAACCAGGGGTAGAGACCCGCAGACCCATGCTGCCTGTGGTCTGACTGCCCTGCCTGCTGGAGGTTAGGGATACGTGGCCGCTGCAGGTGGAAGTGAGCATGCAGAGGCCCAGGCTCTCCTTTACTGTAAACAGAGGTGTGAGAATTATGGAAAATAACCTGTAAAAGGCACCTTCCCAAGGTTCTCTGAAGACCAAGATAGAGGAGCTCAGCAAAGGGATGACTACTAATCGCTCAATTCTATGGTTTCATGGAGGGCACACTGAATGGGGGAGGGGCTGGTCCCAGGGAGCACCAGCAATGCTAAAAACCCACCATCTGACTGTAATTCAGACTCTGTGCGTCTCAAGTTGCCAGAAAAGGGTGTTATCAATTTCCTGAACAGATCCAGAAATAAACCATTGGCCAGGAGTAGTAGAAGGAGCCCTTTTTGGGGCTTTTGCCACTAAAAACGTATAACCATGGATAACAAAAGCAAAGATGAGGGGGTAGCTTAACTGAGAAACATTCTCCAATATCTTTATGCTGTCCCGGGTTTCAAAAATCTTTCACAAACCAAGGTTCCAGTAGTCAGGAAACACATTTGTAATACAAGCTGCATTAACTTGGCCTTGAGTCTGCTGAACACTAACCTGCTAGGAAAGCATTAGAGTGTGTTTGCTGAAGACCTATATTTACCCTTGTCCTGCGTCCACTCCCCCTTTTCTTCTGTAAACAATCTTTTTTCCCCCTCCCTCTGCTTTGGGAGATAATCTTCCCCAGCACTGCATGTTAGTTTGGAGGTCATGTCAGTCAAAATGCGCTGTCCTCCCCTTGACTCTTGACAGAAAACGGCTTGTGATGATTTATGCCGATGGCTGCCGTCTGAGGAGGCGTCTCACAGCTCTGCTTTCAAGAGCCATCCTTCCTATGCCTATTCGCTCAACCTTCCCAGCCTTCTGCGCTCCGAGCTATTCACCAACAATCTTTTTTTTTTTTTGTCTTTGCTGCTTATAACCATCATATAGTACTTTTAAATATTTGAGAGAAAGAACTTTGAAGCAAATGAGATAGAGGTGTACACACTGAGAAAACTGAAAATCTCTCTTCTCTTAGACGAAGTTACTTCACGTTGTGTCTGTTGAGTGTCCTCTACTAAGAGGCAGCTGTGGTATTGAAAAAAGACCCCTGGATGTGGCTTTGTGACTTCAGGTAAGTCTGTCACTCTCGGTCCTTAATTTTCTCATCTGTAGAATAAAGAGGTTTGACTTAAGTTATCCCCAAGGCCCCTTCCAGCTTGAAGACTCAGTAATTCCATAATGAAGTTATATCTGAATCCATACCCAACAAACTGAAGAGCCAAGCATTCCAACATAAACCTGTGGCCTTGTCTTTCTGATGTCAAGTCTCCAGCAGGTTAAACAGTAGTTTGCTTCCTACCACCTCAGCTCTCTTCTCAGGGGCTTCTGTGCCAAAGGAGAGTTCAGGGCTTCTCCTTTCCTCCGTCAGTTCAGGTGGGCCCCGTGGCTGAGGTGGAAATCACCGTGCCATCACTAGGAGAACACAGTGCTGATTCAGGAGAAACAACTAAGCAAGCACAGAGAGGAAGACTTTGTTTTTAAAAATCCTGTCAGTTTAGGAATGGCGAGGTGGGGGATGGCCAATGCAGCCTCAAACACAGAGGTCCAATTGTCTTTTCATTTTGCACCACTACACCCAGTGTCTGACACAGAATGCCCCGGTGTGTTCCACCGCCTGGACTGCGTGGGGAGGTGACCAGATCGTACTGTCCCTCGCCATCACATCGTGATACGTTTTGGGTATGATAACACAGCCCCTCCACCCTCAGAACAGGAAATGAAGACTCTAAACATACTGGTAGGATTTAATAGTGAGAATGGGAGAAGAATGGTAGAAGAATATCTGCATAAAAGAAGGACATTTCCATCAAGAGTTTTTCCAAACCTTACTCCTTTTGCTCGGCTTAGGATATCTACTATTGTTAACAAATGGGCAAAGTTTATTATAAACAAGAAGAGAAGTGCTTTAAAGGATCACAGGATGGTGGGCTTACTGCCTGTCACAGGAGTCACTCAAACTTCCTCTAAGAAATAGGGCTATTAGAGCTAGTTGGATCACTCCCTAGTTTTGTCATTTCATTAAATTCACTGGACCCCTGAGGCAAGTCATTGCCTTCTGTGCTCACTCAAGCACAAAAGCACCCCTGACAGCTATGAGTAAGCCAGCTAGGGCTGGTTAGCTTGCTTTCTTTGTCTAATTCAAACATACCTTCCTTTATGTATTTATTTGTCTGACAGAATTTCAGCCCTATTGGACCTTCTGGTCCTGGCTGGATCTCCAGTCTCATTAGAACTTTTCTCCTCTTCCTCCATCCTCAAATCGCAACTCTGAGTTGGAGATGTTTTGATTGACAGGTCTTGCACAGGGTGACTGGAACCTTAAATCGAACTCAGAAAGATACCTCTTCAAAACCCAGAAGCCTTCTAGGCTCTGAAAACAGCTTCCAGCACCACATATAATACTTATATGAGTCAGAAAAGAAACCAAACTCATAAGCTTCCCTGGAAATCTGCTTAGCAGCTCAACAGAGAAGAATAATGCATAGTTTTCTGGAAGAAATGGAGTGAACTGGGTGATTCATGTTTGTTCCTTACTCTCCACAAGTATTATTAATTTTCTGGTCCCATTCCTCCATCACCATTTGTCACCCAACCAAAACCAGCACTTCCTAGGGGAAGAGAATGTGGAACTTTGACCCCTGGTCTTCTGTAACCAGGTGGCAGTTTTTACAGAAGGGAAATCTGTACCTACCTGAGTTTTTGTCAGGCAGTCGGTTTATCCTCCACACAATGGAGTTGAAGGCATGCTCATACTTGGCAGTTCCCAGGGTTACTCTCATGACAGGCTCAGAGCCAGATACACTAGTTGAGCCAAAACTTGCCCCCCGGTTCACTTTGGCTTTTAGAGACTTTTCCCCGAGGACACTTTCCCTGCGGAAGTTTTTCACCCACTCACTGGGCACAGGGTAACGAACCATCACATTCTCACAGGGAACCTGGGTGAGGGGGTCTCGGTTAGAGGAGAAGCCTGTTGACATCCTCAGCCAGCTCTGCACCTCCACCTCTGCCCCATTGATGCTTGCTGCTGTCCTGAGTGTGAAAGGCAAGGTCTTCTCTGCAAATACTGTCCTGAACCGCATTAGCTCAAACCGGCAGGCATCTAAAGGGTTGAACAGAATAACCCGCGAGGTGTTGAATACATCCTCATCCACACACCCATGAAAACGGCACTGATGGAGCTTGATCCACTTTGTGGTGGTGGTGGGCATGATGTCCTGCCGGGAAACAATTTCATTACCTTTGACAAGGACATCGTTGAGGCCCAAGCGGCACTCTGCAAGCCCAGAAAGGAAACTCAGAATGTGGATCCGTGTCAAGACATGGTGCTGGAGAATCTGGTTGTCTCCCTTGCTTACAATGCCAGAGAATTCATCCCTGACATCCACGGTAATCTCCTCCTCAAGGTAGTTCAAGCCCACTGTACTCAAGTCCATTGACAACACTGGCAGATTCATGAGCCGGTCCTGAATGGCTCGGATGAAACTCAGGAAGTCATCGTAATTGGTGGTGCCCAGCTTGATAACTTGTTCCCTCTCTGCCGTGTGGGCCACAGCAGGTTTGGGCTGGTATTTCTTCTTCTCCTTATAGGTGACACGGTCTATTCGCAAGCTGTGGATCCTGCCATTCTCGTCATAGTTTTGGAGCCGGGGTTCTGAAATTTCATGGCAGCTCTCCAGCTTGAACTCGCGGAATGGTTTTTCTAGGCCCTGCTCATAATACAGCTGCAAGTAACCACTGTCTGTCAGTTTGATGTAGATGGGTCCCCAGTGCCTAGATGACATGATGTTTTTCTTCTCAGGGATCCTTAGCATCATTGGCCATCCATCCCTGGGCTGGGACAGCACTGAACCAGGTGGGTGGTCATCTAGTTCAATCCAGGCTTTCGGGTCATCATCTGGTAGTGTCGCACTGCTTAAGTGATCAGGATCTTCTATCTGAAGTTGCTTGAGTTTTTCAACGGCATCAGAGTGTGACTGGTTTTTGCTTGAGTCATTAAAACTGATGGCATCCTGGTAGATGACAATGAGAGACTCTCTTTGGCTTTTGCCGGTGGCACTGGAAACAGAACTGTTTTGGGACCGCCTCTCCTGCTCCTCAAAGAAAGCAATGAAAGGGTTGATGGGGGAGGGCTGTACATCCTGCAGAGTCTCATTCAGGAAAGGATTGGTTGCCCTCCACGGTGGCGGAGTCTCAGTTATGGAAGGTGGATGGTTTAAGGAGGAAATGTCCAGCTTCTGAACTTTGGAAAAGTTCATCAGGGTGCTCTTGGGACGTTCCCTCTTCTTAAATGACCCAGCTGAGTGATAAGGTACATCTGGGGTCACAGATGCGGTAGGTGGTGGGTTTGGCTTCAGGGGAGAGGTGACAGGTGGCAAAGGGCAGCTGACTTCATTGTCATCAAAAGTGACCCAGCTGGGGAAACGAGCAGGAGTCACCGGAGTTGCAGAGTGTCCATTCATGGCTGGACTAGTGGGTGGCCAGCTGACGGCCTCCATCTCTACCTCTTCATCTTCCTGGAGTGAGGAAGAACTGTCTAAAAGAAAAATGAGAGCATATGAGGGCTGCTATTCAGGGCCTCTAGAAGTATGGGAAACAGGTATGGGAAAGAAGAGTGACTAGAATTTTATCAGGAATCTGATAAATTCCAAAGCAGCTCACTACCAGTCTCAAGTGCTAGTCTGGCACAGAATCTCATAATTTTATAATAAGCACACCAAAGGGGCCACATATCAAATGCAGGAAGAATACAAATAGGTCTATCAATACAGAAGCACTGATAGGTCCAAGGTCCCTTGCAGTTTAACTCTTATACATTCTCCATTTAATAGAAGTTTCTAGAATAGAGTTTTTTTTTTTTACTATGCTCTAAAGTATGTATTCTTAATTCTTAGACATTGAAAACTACCTTCTACATAAAATGATATAAAGCTGATTTCCTTAGACAAAACAAGTTATCTGTGCTAAGTGATATGATTACAAATAATGTAATTGGAGGGAATTTGCCCAAATGTGATCAATAAATATTAAAAATAAAATGTTAACATCCTTACTATGAAATAAGTTCATACAAGTAAATAAGAAGACTATAAAAACTCCAATAGAAATATAGACAAAGAATATATACAGACAGCTCAGGAGAGAGAAACTAAAAATGTCTAATAAACATGTGAAAAATTTCCAATCCCACTAGAAAGAAGAAAATGCAAATTAAAGATGATCAGTGAAGATTCTTAAAGTTTTTAATCTTCAGTGAGGGTAAGAGTACTAAGATGTGAACAGTAAATATACCTTTAATGGGACTTTAAGTTGCTACAACTTCTCTGAAAGTGGTTTGGCCATTTGTATTAAGGGTCTTACAAATGTGCATAAATAATAACTTTGTAATTCTTCCCTAAGGAAATAAATCTAAACTGTGCACCAAGTTTTGGGCAAATGTTAAGGTACAGCCATTAAAATGTTTACAAGTATGCAATAACATGAGGAAATACTCATAATATAATTTCTTCTATTTTCTCTAAAATACTTTTCCATCTTGGAGTTTAAAAAATTATTTTATGGGGAAAAAAAGTGTTACATTACAAATAAAACTCCACCCCAGCATGGGTGGAATAAAAGGAAAGGGATATAGGACTTGAGTTTCCATGAGGGAAAGATCCAAAACTTTCAGTTAGCATCAAGACCCTGTGTCTATGGGGATTGTGGGAAGGGAGGGGAAAGTGAAGCCTTTAGGAAGGAGTGGATTCTTTTTTTTTTTAAATAATTTTTAAAACTGTTTATTTTTGAGAGAGAGAGAGAGAGACAGAGCATGAGCAGGGGAGGGGCAGAAAGAGAGAGAAGGAGACACAGAATCCAAAGCAGGCTCCAGTCTCCAAGCTGTCAGCAGAGAGCCCGATGTGGGGCTCGAACTCATGAACCATGAGATCATGACCTGAGCCAAAGTCGGATGCCCAACGTACAAGGCCACCCAAGCGCCCCAGCAAGGAGTGGATTCTGATGAAGGAGTAGCAGAGAAAACAAATCTGTGTCTGGCATCCAGCAGATATTCAGTAAAAGTGTTGAGTGAATGAGTGAGAAAAGAGACTTTGCATTGGAGCAGTTCTATTTTCTCTGTCCCTGGAGCAATGTGTATGGGGCCCTCTGCCACCCTTCTACCCACTGTTTCTATCACCAGTAATATGGCATCAAAGAGAAATGGATGCTCAGTGGTTGAGTCAAGCAGTTGAGTTTTCTGACCACTTCACTTAACTGTCATGAATGTCATATCCAACCAAACCAAACCAATAATGCTGCACATAACTGGAAGTAGAGTCACACGTGGAGGGGATGGCTGCTTGTCATGCATCTTTTCAAGTGTATTTATTTATTCAAATAGCAATCCTCTCTACTGAAAACATCACTTTGAAAATGTAGGCTAAATATATGAGCATGCATACATACATATCCACATTCACCCCATAAATATAATGAGCCAAAAAGTATTTTCTATATGCACAGAGCCACAAAAGGATTCTGAAGCATTTTACTGTTTTAAAATTTACTTTGAGAGAGAGTAGGGGAGGGGCAGAGAGAGGGGTAGAGACAGAATCCCAAGCAGGTTCTGCACTGTCAGAGCAAAACCCGATGCAGGGCTCGAACCCACGAACCATGAGATCATGACCTGAGCTGAAGTCAGATGCTTAACCGACAGAGACACCCAGGAGCCCCTCAAAACATTTTAAAGTTAAAAACAAGACTTCCTTTCAAATTAATCATTAATCTACTTTTGTAGATGTGTGGTTTATTTTCTGGAAAATGAAGGGAAAAGGGTCAAGAAACAGGTTTGTAGGATTTATTATTTTATTTATTATTATTATCATTATCCTTATCACTACTACCACGGCAGCAACTACTACTGTTATCATAATGAAGGCTAAAGGGAACAGTGTGGCCCGGAGTAAAATATAATCACTTCCTTGAACCCTCCCTAGACAACTGGAGTTGCATCTCAAAACCTCAATTCCTTATGAAGCTGCTCTAAGAAGCTTTTGTGACCTCAGTGCTCCCACCCAAACAGCCTGGTAGTGACCCAGCCCCTGTGGGGGGATATCCTTGTGGCCTTGGGGTTCATGACCACTCACTCCCTCGGTTAAACAAGCCAAGTCCTTTTCCTCTGGAGGGTGCTTTTCTGCCAAAGCTGTTTATTCTTGCTGCCAAAGGATTCCCTTCTGTTGGGAATCCTGTCCCTAAAATAGCATTTCTCATTTTCCTCTATGAAGCCAAAAAAGAAGGGGGGGGTGGGAAAAAAAAAGGGCTTTGTCTCCACTAGACACAATTTTCTTACAATAAATTCCTTTTCAAATGAAGCTATTTAAAATCACACTAAGTTCTAGATGGTTTTAAAGCATTAGACTTGGAATACAATTTAAATGAAGTTTCTTTAAATCTGGAGGGAAAGTTTTTAATTAATTTCTAGAGATTCTATATTCTCTTTGATGGCCATTAAAAAAGTATTAAAAGACTTTGTTACAAAATATTCTCTCCTTTGGCAGTTTCAACTCCCATGATTACAAACTGCTTTAAAAATTCATTATTTTAGGGCAGTAGTGGGTCATAGGTCAAATTTCTGGAAATGGGATTTTTTTCCCTCTACAAAACCATTTATTAAAAAAAAAATGTCTTGTGGGCAGTTGGGTGGCTCAGTTGGTTAAGTATCCTACTCTTGGTTTTGGCTCAGGTTATGATCTCAAGGTTCATGAGTTTAAGTCCCTGCATTGGGCTCTGTGCTGACAGTGCAGAGCCTGCTTCGGATTCTCTCTCTCTCCCCCACTCTCTGTCCTTCTCCTGCATGTTCTCTCTCTAAAAATAAATAAATTTATAAAAAATGTCTTAATGAAGATACTTTTACAGATGAAAAGCAAAAGTAGTCTGTAGCTCACATGAAAATAAAGCATTTCTTGGGGCAAACCCAAGGACTGACACATACTACTTTGAAAAATTATCCCTTATTAACACTGACTTCCCTATTTTTGTAAGCTCTTAATTTTCTATCATTTATCATTGAATGAAAGAGATCTTCAATTGTTTTTACAAAGATTAGGTCATATATTTTCTGAGCCTCTTTTTATTAAAACATCTTTATTATGTTCTTTGAGACTTTCACATATAAAAAAACAACTTATCTGTATATAAAATTTCTGGAGGAACATGTGTATTATATATGACAAAAACTTGATATCCTTTATATAATATTACGGAGTATTCTTAATAAAAATGATACACCCTTACAAAAAATAAAACAAAATAAGATAAGAACAGACAATTCATGGGATGCCTGGGTGTCTCAGTTGGTTGAGCATCCAACTCTTGGCTTCAGCTCAGGTCATAGTCTCACAGTTCATGAGTTTGAGCCCCACATTGGGCTCTGTGCTGACAGTGTGCAGCCTGCTTGGGATTCTCTCTTTCCCTCTCTCTGCCCTTCCCCCACTCATACTGTCTCTGTCTCTAAATATACTTTTAAAAAGGGAATAATTCACTAATGAAGAAATGCAAATGTGTAAGAACTATTTGAAAAAAAGAAGTTTAACATTTTTAGAAAATAATAAATATAATTCTCTCTGTGTCAGAGATACAAAAATTTGGGAAGAATAATAATTATTGGTGACATGAGGAAACTTACACTTTGATGGAAGTATTAAAAAATCTTTCTGGGGGGCAAATTGAAAATTTGTACAAAAGCCTCAAAAAGTGTGACCCCAAAATTCTACACATAGAACTGTATTCTAAGGAAAGAACAAGATGGACCTGCAAAGATGCATTTAGTGTAGGTTTATCACAGCAATGTTTGTATCAGAAAAATTGGAAAACAACCTACATGCCCAATAATGGGAGATTGGTTATATCAAGTATTATACCCCTAAAATGGAATCCCATGTAGCTATTAAGACAATGTTATTGACACATGTTTATTAATATATAAACTGATTATAACATACATTGTTGAGTGAACCGTAACAAGAGTCTACAATCTGGAGTCAAATTGCCTTGGCTTCAATTCCGTACCTACAGCTTATTAGCTATGTGACTTTGGGCAAGTTTTTAGTTTCTCTGCACCTCAGTTTTCCCATCTATGACATTAAGAAAATATTAAATCCTGAGGCACCTGGGTGGCTCAGTCGGTTAAGTGTCTGATTCTTGATTTCAGCTCAGGTCATGGTCTCATGGTTTGTGGAATCAAGCCCTGTGTCAGGCTCTGTGCTGACAGTGTGGAACCTGCTTAGGATTATCTCTCCCTCTGCTTCTCCCCTGCTTATGCTCTCTTTCGCTTTCAAAATAAATAAATATACATTAAAAAATACTAAGTCTTACTGTCAGGGTTGTTGGGAAAATTTAATATAGATTTTAAAACTGTGCCTGGCAAGTAATAAATGATAAGTGTTCAGTAGATGTAGCTGCTATCACTACTCCTATTAGAATGATACATTTCATGATATAAAGTACACATATATTAAAAAGCACTGGAATATAGTATTTGAAAATATTTTGATGTGAAAACCAATATCTGCTGTGGAGTAAGAGGTGATTCAAAAAAATTTTAAATCTGTACTCTTTAAGAAAATGCTGTCTGCTTACAAGATAAGTAGTAAAAAATCAAAACACATCCTTAGCACTCCTGCCAATTAACCTTAGAGAAAGAAAACAGTTTAGCTGTAATCCATGTTGATAAAGCAGTAGTTAGATCTTTCCCACGACACTTATGACTAATGTAGCTGGTACTAAAAACAAGGGGGGGAGGGAAGTCAGCAAATTTCTTCAGTAAGAAATAGGCAAAAACTAATTACGCTCAGAACAAAATTAACTATCATCCAGGATTCCATTTTATTGACTTATTAAAATAAAACCAAAGCCAAAAATCCAGCGTAATTTTAATTACTATCTCTTCCACCTGCTACCTCCAAATTACTTTTATGATGAGTTGGGCCGCTGCCAAACCAAAGCCATGTATAAAATCAGGTTCTCATTTGCCCACTGGGAGAAATGCTAGTAGCTAAGAGCTGCCTCATGCAGACAAAAAAGAAATGGTAGATTCTTTCAATGCTAGACCGCAGTCTATTTTACGTTCCCCAAAGACTGAATTAAGTGATTACAATGGTAGTCAAAGTCACCAAGCTGAAGAAAAGTAAGAACTATGGGGGAAGATGAATGTTCTATGATATTTTGAATAGAGCAGAGACGCCATCCTCTTCTCTCCCGTTTGCTAACCCAATTTGTTTACGCAGTGACAAATGCAGAAACTGAGAGCTGTTCATTGAATTGATTTGCAGTGGCAAGAACAAACGTTCTTAGATTATTGCCGTTTTCTCAAGATGAGGCAGCAGTCACTGTTAAATAAGAGTACAGACTTAAAACTGTATAACCAGCTTCAGATGCACAGCAGGCCTTTACATATTTGTGGAACGATATATAAAGTGAAAATAGGACCACAGACTTTCCAGGTTTGAAGAGATTTTAGAAATAATAAAATTTGACCTTCCTTTTGCTGGGAGGACTAAGGGGCTCAGGAAGTTTAAGTAAACTACCCAAGGTGACATTTACAAAGTCTTACTTTTAGTGTTCACTACCTCTGGTATTTTCTTAATGCTTGTTTGCTAAGCTAAAATCTGGTTAATTTTCCCCATTGCCTTTGAGATTGGCAACACAGCTTGCCACACAGCTTTTTGGGAGCATTGTCCAGAAGGGGAAAAGAAGTCAACTAAACAAGGGTTTACATCCATTTACACAAAGAAGCCTTTGGGCATAAGGTCAGGTGATGTCAGCCCCTGATGTGTGAATATGTAAGGGTGAGAGAGTTAGTCATCTGAACCTTATCAAGGGAGCTTCTAACTTACATAAAAGAAGCTGAGACCTGCTTTGTCATCACAATACACTGATAAAGAGAGCCAGAGGGTTTCTGAGTCTACTCCTCTGTCCTTAGCATTATCCAGGAGACAGGCTGCTTTGATGCTGGTGAAGTTACCTGGTCAGACAAAGCAAAGAAGCCAATCCATCCAACTATGACTTCCCCACTATTTGACAGTGGGGAAATGTTCCTAGCAGGAGCATTTGACACTACGTTCTGGTTTCTATTTGCTAAGAGGACCTATGAAGCAGTATTCAGTTGTCCTGCCGACTCCCCCCCTGCTTATTAAGATGAGCTCACCCAACACACCTCAGCTCTGTTTTGCTCAGAAAAGCAACACATTTCATCTCTTGCTCAGAGAAGCAAGCATCAGACTAAGTTTGATGAATGTCACAGGAATCTGTGTGTTCCTGGTGAATCTGTTCTCTCTGGTTCTAAACTTTTGCTTTTGCTTTATCACTGCCCACTTCACCGGGACTCAACCTTTGGATCCCTGCTTTGGGCTCCTTTCCTCTAACAACTAAATCTCCACCCAACTGGCTTACTGGTTCTCTGGCTTAATATGCCTTTCTGATATCAGCTTCTCATGTTGTCTTAGGCGGAGACTCTATTCTTCAACTCCCATCAGGGCAGAGATCCTACTACAACACCCTGCTGTTGTCTGAGGGTCACTCCAGTTCCCCAGCAGAGGTCGTAGGCACAGAGCAGGATAGATGCCAATGTCTTTTACAGATTGAAAAATCAACATGCCATTTTATAAATTAATCTCTTCACATTTTATACATTGGGGTATATCAAAAACCTAACTACTAATAAGGCCTGCTGAGAACCTAACCTGTGTTTTATTGATTTGTCATTGCCATAGCAAAAAGGCCCTGTACTTCCCTCCTGGACTATTTGAGCACACCAAAGAGGGGTGAACAAAGAGCTTTCTAGGGTCTAAGCTGTTTGTGCAATGAAGTGCTGCTTAATAGACCATAAAACTCTTCTATGGTGTCCTAAATAGACATTTTCTGAAGGCATACAAATGGCCCATAGACATGAAAAGATAGTCAACATCACTAATCATCAGGGAAATGCAAATCAAAATCACAAGGAGTTTTCACTTTATACCATTCAGAACGGCTAAAATAAAAAAAGACAAGAAATAACAAGCACTGGCAAGGATGTGGAGAAAAAGGAACCCTGGTGCACTGCTGGTGGGAATATAAATTGGCACAGCCACTGTGGAAACAGTAAGGAAGCTCCTCCACAAATTAAAAATAGAACTACCATATGACTCATTCCACTACTAGTATTAACCAAAGAAAATTAAAACACTAATTTGAGAAGATATATGCACCCCTATGTTTATTACAGCATTATTTACAATAGCTGAGATATAGAAGCAACCTAAGAATCTACAGACCGATGAACAGGTCAGGAAGATGTCTGTCTGTCTGTCTGTTTCTCTCTCTCTCTCTCTCTCTCTCTTTCTCTCTCACACACACACACACACACACACACACACACACACACACACACACACACAATGCAGCCATAAAAAAAAAGATGAGATTGTGGCAGTTGAAACAACATGGATGGATCTAGAAGGTATTACGATAAGTGAAATAAGTAGACTGAGAAACACAAATACCATATGATTTCACTCAAATGTGCAATCTAAAAAGCAAATGAACAAATAAAAATAGGCCTATAAATACAGAGAACAAACTTAATACTTGCTAGAGGGAAAGGGATGGGTGGGAGGGGCAAAATGAATGAAGGGGACTGGGGGATGCAGGCCTCCAGTAATGGAATGATGAAGTCACAAGAACAAAGAACACAGCATATGGGATATAGTTAATGGTATGGTAGTAGCATTGTATGGTGACAGATGGTAGCTACACTTGTGATGAGCATAGTAAGGTATAGAGAAATTGAATCACTATGTTGTACATCTGAAACAAATGTAACTTTATGTGTCAACTATGTTCAAATAGAAATTAAAAACAACAACAACAACTGATCTCTGGAGTGATGAGAAGTAGAAAAGGTTCTTTTGGGTTAGGAGCTTAAAAGAAGAGGAGCGTCCAGAAGTTACTCTAAGGGAGAACATATGGGAACACAAGGAAAAAAGAGGGTCTCCATCCTGACTCTGAGTGGAGAATAGTTTGTATACCCAAGAAGTGCCAGAGGTGGGGACCAGGTCAAGGACTACCTGCAGAGGCACTGGGACAATGTCCTTAAAGAGCGGCAAGCCGGGGCGCCTGGGTGGCTTAGTCGGTTAAGCGTCCGACTTTCGCTTAGGTCATGATCTCGCGGTTTGTGGGTTCGAGCCCCGCGTCGGGCTCTGTGCTGACTGCCAGCTCAGAGCCTGGAGCCTGTTTCAGTCTGTGACTCCCTCTCTCTCTGACCCTCCCCTGCTCACGCTGTCTCTCTCTCTCTCCTAGAAATAAATTTAAAAAATTAAAAAAAAAAAAAAAAGAAAAGAAAAGAGCGGCAAGCCTACAGTGCCCATGCCCTTACTGAGACCAGGACAGGTGACACATCAGGACTGCCTGTCCCTCTGCCACCATGGAAGTGTCACTCATGTGTGCCCCCATATCCTTACTCACTATTCATCTGGCCACCATGTGAGGAAAGACCCCAGCAGCCACCCATTTGAGCCTTAGTGACAGGGACTGTTACTTCTCCAAGGTTGACCCGGTAAGTTCAGCAGAGGACTTGTGATAAGGGCAAAGAAACGGAGCTGGGGACTGTCACACAGTATTACATATGCTTGACTGGGTACATGTGTGTTGGGGATGAGGAGCAGAGCAGGCATTCTGACTGAGTCTGTATCAAGCCTTCGTTCCATGTGTTAACTCTGCTAGGCTATAATATAGCCTTCAGGAGAAGTTCAAAAGGTCTGTTGGGGGTAGGGGTACCTTCAGCTGGTCTAAGATCACCCAGAGAAAGGTTAAGGGCAATTACCAATAGCTGAAAAAAATCTCTATAAATCATTCCCTTTTACCTATATTGCCCAAAGCTCATTGTTTTTTATGTGGACTTTCAGCAATGACAGTAACAAAATAACCAGCAGCTCCTGTGTACAGTAAGCCACTTCTTTTCAATCGAATTTGGGGTTGGTAATTTGATTTCATTTCAGTGCTTATCCAGCTCCCATTTAGTTACCAAATCAAAGGAGACGTTTTTATGTAGACTGAGGGTAGATGAAACTTATAAACTGAAAACCTATCAGTTAATACATTTTTAGAAAAATAGGAGAGCGACTAATCTCTAGCATGGCAATAATTTATTCTAGCCAGCAGAGCTCTATTTGTATTTCTGAATGTCTCAAATTTTTCAGAAGCCCTCATGAGGTAGATCATCCACAGGCAAACACCAAAGTGCTATTTCCAGATGGTTCACACACTTGGTACACTTTTCCTGACTTGCTACAGCATTCCCACCATCTGGCATATATATATATCAGTGTTTCCTGGGTGTACACAAGGCTTGTAAGGGAAAGGCTAGTTTAAACGTGGTTTGTACTAAGGGCACCTGGGTGGCTCATTTGGTTAAGCATCTGACTTGGGCTCTCAGGTCATGATCTTGCCATACATGCATTTGAGCCCCATGTTGGGCTTTGTGCTGACAGCTCAGAACCTGGAGCCTGCTTCAAATTCTGTGTCTCCCTCTTTCTCTGTCCCTCCTCTCAAAAATAAATAAACACTGAAAAAATTAAAAAATTTTAAGTGGTTTGTACTAATGATGGATTGAATTCCTGGCTTCATGCTGGTCTCTACTGCCTGTTGCCTGTTTTGTGTCACTGCAGATAAAGGGCAAAGCTTGGGCTCTGGAGTCAGTTCGACCTGGCTCTGCCATTAGAAAACTATGAGATCTTGGACACATTACTTGACTTTCTCTAAATGGCGGGATTTCTAAACCCTCATGGCAAATAATAACAGTACCCACTTCATAGGATTGTGAGGGGAAATGAGATCATTAATAGACACTGAATTTAACTGGGTTGCAGCTCAATAAACGTTAGCAATCACAGTAAAAATATGTAAATATTATTAGAATTCTCAAGGAAGCAAAAGGGAGAGGGAAGGAAGAGAGGAGAGAGAATGCCTTTGAAGTCGTATTATCAATCTGATGGAGACTGAAGGACAGATTGAAAAAGGAAAGGAGGAAGAAAAATGGAAGAAAAGGGAAAGGGGGATGGAGAGAGAAGAATGTCTCAGGTTATGATTCCATGAGTCCAAATCTTTCCATAATTGTTCCATAGATAAATCTCCAAAGGCTTGGGAATGATCAGAGATCTGAGGGTCTGCATTCACAAAGTCATTGTGACTACAAAAAAGCAGCACTAGTCTATCATGTGAGGGGACTGTTAAGTCTTGAGTACACTTTGGTCAAGACAGAACATCCAACTTTCTCATAATCCTCTGGTAAAAAGAATTGCCTTTGTAATTGTAGGGCAGGTCTAAGATGTTTTTGTAGTTTGGACAAGTAATCCTCAAAATGGAGGGGTGGAGGGGTTCACTCAAGAGGTATACAGAATGATCCATTGGGGTATGGGAAGAAAATATCAGAACCTCTATTTTTGTTCAGTTTTAACCCATCCTTTAAACATTTCTAATTTTTGTTCATGTTATAGAACATTTACTAAAATACAAGTATGTTTGTAATATATAAATTTATAATACATATACACGCACAACACACATACACAAATATTAGAGGCTCATGATCAAATCTTTGGAGAAACATGACCAAACATTTGGAGAAAACTGGTATAGTGCACTAGGCATGTTTCAAATACTTGGCATGACTTCACATATATATAAAGATATCACCTCTTGCCTGTCCTTTATAGCAGTGGGCTGTTGTAATCAGAAAAAAATGGTCTTGGTTGTCAGTTCAAAAAGAGAAGCATTTTGCCAAATAAAAAGAATTTTTTATTCCCTTAAACTCTGCTATTTGGGCAATAATTCAATCTTAAATACCCCGGCGCTCCTGTGGTCATGCTAACAAACTATCTCAGACTTTCCCTGATGCCTAGAATCAACCTAAATATGACTTCATCACCACTCCTCCTTGCTTTCTAGAAAGTTTTAATACCAGTCTTCCAAATCTGCAGAAATTATGAAACTGACCTAAATAAATAACCGCTGGAGTTGCTGCCAGAGCCAAACACTGTGTGAACTCAGTATCAGAACACCAGTCTCCTCATTTCCCTTTTTTTGTTTACACTCTTGGTACCCAGAGAATAAATAGCAATCACAGGAAGAGGGGATGTCTGTGAGATCCTGATCATGCCAAGGACATCACAGCTCAGCAAGTGTCTTCAAAGTACATGTTTTAAATCTCTTGTTGTTCAAGTAATAGGTTGAGACTGTTACCTTTGTTCTCAGTAAAGCCCTAGAGGAAAATTCAATCCACATAATTCAGAGCAGAAAGACAAAGTCAATAGAGTCAACAATACTGATGGAAGAAATACTCTATTACCTATCCTGCAACCCTCTCCCCCTACTCTGGGTAACCACTTCACAATCGAACTTTTCCTCCCTCTCATTCAAGCTTTCATGGATCTTCAGTCAAGGTGCCCCCACTACGATGCGTATGATCCAAGCAAAGTCACATACTTGTTGGAAATCCTGAATAGACTGACTCAAGCACAGGAAAATAGTGGGAGCTGAGTTATTCAGATAGGGGCACCCTGAAGAGCCTACTTATTAGTTCTTGCTGGCTTGATGCTCAGAGTTGCCAAGGTTTCTGACCATCTCTGAGAGATGGCAAAAATGGCCTCAAGAGTCTTCCTTCCTCTATCCACGCTCTTGGGCAGTCCCTTCCCACACTGACTCTGAGATGAAACAGGTGATTGGTTTTAGTCAGGATCAAATACATCACAAATGGTAACTTGAAAAGTGCTTGTGTGCTGGTGCTTGCCCTCTTTTGCTGTACTTGGAACCCCAAGACATGATAAGTGAGCCTGCAGGGGGATAAATGACCATGTGGAGGAGATGCAAGGCACCCTAGCCAACCAGGCCGCTGACTGCAGTCCCATGAGTGAGCTCCTATGGTGATCAGCTCAGCCTAGCACAGACTACGAATTGCTCAAGCTTGCCTAGACTGTGGATATGCAGAATCTTGAGCAAATGATATTTGGGGAGCTGGTTGCAGGAGGAGAACTAATTTTCAGTGTGATTTTTATGTAACACAGTAAAAGTTGATACACCAACTTCCTAAAGTGTGAGTTTTCAGCTTTTCTTCTAATTCTGTAAACTACTTTATCCTTAGAATAAATTCATTTTACTTAAAGTATGTAAAGTTGGCTTTTGTTGCTTGCAATCCAAATTATTTAGGAGCCAGGCAAGAGACAGATGACAAGATCTGTGTAAGAAACATGGCAGATAGAAATTTCTAGAAACTTCCAAACCTATCTATTTTTTTTAAAAAATGTTTATTTATTTATTTTGAGAGAGACAGGGAGTATGAGCAGGGGAGGGGCGAGAGAGAGAGGGAAAGAGAGAATCCCAAACAGGCTCCACACGGGGCTCAATCTCACAAACTGCGAGATCATGACCTGAGCCAAAATCCAGGATTGAATGCCTGACCCACTGGGCCACCCAGGTGCCCCCAAACTTGTCTGGTTGTTGAGCAAAACTATTTTGTTGCTACCCTCCGCTCTCCCTCATTCTTCTCACAAAGAAATAGAACAGTATACTTATTGCTTAAATAATATAAGACATACTTCAAACTCTAAGTTTGGAGGGGAGGAATTTTAAGATTCTTATCTGAAGAGCTGTCATCTTTGGTCTGGGTCACCCTAGACATAAAGAGGTGGAAAGAAGTTAGGCTCTTACTGCATTGTCAAGTGGTCCGTGGACTGTGGCTATAGGCTGGTTCATATCCTGGCTACTTTACCTATTAACATGGAAACCTTGGGCAAGTTATTTAAATGTACTAGGCTTTAGTTCCCTCCACGGTAAAATGGAGATGATAATAACAATATTTACCTCTAAGTTGTGCTAAGGACTGAATTAATATAGGTTAAGTTTACATAGCAAACATTACATAAATATTTGATACTATTACTATAATGATTATTCCTGAGAGTCTAGGTTCCCTTAGGGAACACCTCGGAAAGAGACATTTGGCATTGTGCGAGCTTTGAGAAAGCCATGAAAGAGAAGGCTTTATTTCTACTCCTGGCTCTGCCACAAACTTGCTATGGTCTTGGGCAAGTCTCTTTGTGCCATTTCCCTCCCCACCTGTAACATGGATATTCATAATCCCTGTTCTAGTTTGGAAGCAAAGATGGGATAACACATGTGAACATGTTTCTAAACATTCGAAAGAGCTTACCTGCTGTTTGGTAAGGTCTATGATTATTATTCAGATAATGAGGAAGTTTTAGGTTAGAAATAAGTCCTATAATTTCTCACGTCATTTGAGTAGGTCCTAGGTGAGGAGTTACTGCATTTTAGAGAGAGAGAGAGAGAGAAATGCAAAAACCAGTCTTGGAATAAAGATTTATTTACAGATATATTATCCCAAAGCCTGTGTGTTGAGGGGTGTCCGGGTGGCTCAGTCAGTTAGGCGTCCAGCTCTTGATTTGGGCTCAGGTCATGATCTCAGGGTGGTAGGATTAAGCCCTANACTGATGGGTGTGGGGGGGAGGGGGGAGATGGGCATGGAGGAGGGCACTTGTGGCGATGGAAACCAATCTGACAATAAACTATTTGTAAAAAACAAAAAACAAAAACAAGTATCTTACATAATGTTAAAATCTGAAAAAAAAGAAAAAGATTTGCTCAAGAAAAAAAAAGGAAAAAAAATAAAAGAAAAAAAAGGATTAAGCCCTACATGGGGCTCTGCACTGGGTGTGGAGCCTGCTTAAGATTCTTTCTCTCCCTCTGCCCTCCCTGGCTCATGGTCTCTATCTCAAATAAATAAATTAATTAAATTAAATAAATAAAAACAGGAAAAAAAAAACCCCTGTATGTTAAAAGGCTTGGTTACATATCAGATCAAAGAGGTCATAGCCTAGGGGTGCCTGGGTGACTCAGCTGGTTAAATGTGTGACTTCAGCTCAGCTCATGATCTAACAGGTTCACGTCATGATCTCACAGTTCGTGAGTATGAGCCCACATGGGGTCTCTGCTCTCAGCACAGAGCCCACTTTGGATCCTCTGTCCCCCTCTCTCTCTGCCATGCATTCTCTCTGTCTCTCTCCCTCTTTCCCTCCCTCTCCCTCTCTTTTTCTCGCAAAAATAAACATTAAGAAAAACAAAAGAGGTCATAGTCTTTTCAAAACTGTCCCAGATATCATTAGTATTTTTGAGAAAATAAATGAAACCAAGTAACCTGAGAGTAGGGGAAAGTGGAAGGTCAAGGGCCTTTATACATCCTGAAGTGACAGATGCCACTTCATCAACTTGTTCCCCAACTGTCCATAAGACTAGCATTGAGTGTTCTTTGCCTCAGCGGGGGACAACTCAGGATTTAAGGCCCGCTGAATCTAAGGCACTCATGGGAACTCATTTTAAAGCACACTGGGTTTTAGAATTGCTCTAGTCACCAAGTCCTAAAATAAGTAACAATTTGTTTCTGTATCATAAAGATGAACTGTTTTTGGATAATTTTAAGGAACAAGTTATATTTTAGAAAATTTGGATGGTACAGAAACCCATACCATCAAAAGCACCTGAATCTTGCTGTCACTGGAGGTAAGTGGTGTCACATTCTAGTGTTTCCTTCAAGCTGTCTCAGTGTACACATTCACAAACACTCACCTATCTACAAGTCAGGATTTGTCTGCATATATAGTTTTAGAACCTACTTTTTTTTTTTTTTTTTGGTTAATATTCATAGATGAGACTTTTGATGGCCAACACTGAAAACAGGCAGGGCGGAAGGCAGTACGTGGCAGCAGTCGTTGGCAGTATCTGACCACGCTGTTAGGACCAGCATGACATATGCTAAAAGGGTTTGGAGGGCAGTTTGTATTCATTCCAGTACATACATGCAATGTCTGGCTGCCTCGGTGGGCCATGCAGGATACGTGAAGAGTAATGAGAAACTGAGATACTGGATAAAGGATGATCAATGCTGATGATTTGTTTCATGAAGTAGATGTGACTCTCCCTGACATTTAAAGTCAGGTCTTCGGTAGACAGAGATGAGGTAATGGGATCAGGGCTTCTATTTTCAAATCTAAAGCTTGCCTGGCTGTGACATGCTGAAATGTTGACAAACAGGCTGCCTTCCAGTCTTTAAAAATAGTAACCTTTGTTTCCCACACTGAGGGCATTTCCTAAGGGTCAGATCGAGTGTCCTCTGCAGCTGGACACACAGCAGACTGGGATGTGTGGCTACTTTTTGCCCCGTCTTCGCATAAATGAGAGAAGGCAACCAGAGGACGTGAAGGCAGAATCATCTGCCCACTTCAAAGCACGAACCCCAGGACTTTGTAGGGCAGGTTGCACAACATAAAACAGAGGTTTGCTTCCTCAGAGATTTTTCAAGAGCATAGGAATTTCTATCCTATCTTCAAGAGCAGACTGGGGCAAAAACATTAGTCTTTTTAGCAAGTAAAGAATAAATAGTCCCAAAAATATTTAGAGAGGATGAATGTAAGTGTTCTATCTAAAACCTTAAGATTTCTGGTTAAGAATAAGAAGGGTATAGGGTGTATAAGAGAAGATAAGCACAAACTGTCTCCAGAAATTGGGGCAAAATTGAGTCACGGAAAGAGACCTTTATGGTGTTAGTTTTTCTTCAAAGTATTTAATTTGGGATTGGATTGTCTAACCCCGCACGGCCCTTGGTGACTTCTGGAGTGTGTCTAGAGTTCTCTGGTGACTTGAGGGGCAGACTGGAGGCTTTACGGCAAGAGAGGCAGCTGGAAGGAGAGAGGGATAATAACCCACCACCACCTCCATATTCAAGACAACAGCAGCGGCTTGGCTGACACTCCCCAGTTGTGTACCGCGAACGCTGGATGCTCTGCTAGAATGGTACCGAAACCGTCTGATCCTGGAACGTTATATGACATAGGTCCTCGCATTCTCCCTATTTTATTGATGGGGCCACTGAAGCACAGAGGTTAGACGACTTGACCAAAGTCACAGACTAGTAAGTGGTGCAGCTAGAACCTGACCCCAGGAGGTCAGAGTTCACGACCTTCAGCTTGACCACTGTCATATACAGCAGCACTGGGAATGCAGCTCAATGTCTGTAGAACTAGCTAATCTCCAGCAAGTTACTCAATTTCTAAGTCTCAGTTCTGTCACTTTGAAAAAGCATAATAAAAATAGGCTGGTCTATCTACCACAATAGGGATGTGAAAATGAAATGAGACATGTGCATGTCACTTGTAAATTATGGCATGCCACACATTTTTTAAAAGTTTGTTTGTTTATTAGAGAGATGGGGGGGAGAGAGAGAGAGAGAGACAGAGAGAGAGAGAGAATGAATCCCAAGCAGGGCCTAATGCGGGGCTTGAACTCACGAACCATGAGATCATGACCTGAGCCAAAATCAAGAGTCAGACAGATGCTTAACTGACTGAGCCACCCAGACGCTCCATGGCATGCTACACATTTTAAATTACTGTCATTATTACTGATGGAAGAAGAGAAAGAAAGAAAGAAAGAGGGCACTTATTTCTTCATTTTGAGGTTTTTTTTGTTTGCTTTTGCTTAATATGAACATTTTAATTTTAATAATCAACATAAATAATATTCACTGGTAGGCACATTAAGTATTGAGAAAAAGCAGAAAACATTCCTATATCAGGAAACTGTGATTAGAAAGANGAGCTCCAGTGATACAGCCTGCCCTCACTGCTGGCAGGCAAGTGATACTTATTTCCCGGAAATGGAATGAACTTTCAAGGACTTGTGGCTCTCCAGATAATGACTTCCTGTTCCATGAAAACAAAGCACAGCAGCTGGAAATAACAGCCTATCTGTTATTATCTGGTCCCTATTCCATATCTTAGAGCTATCATTCTTACCCTGGTCTGACAGGGGCTTCTCCGGCTCCAGGATTCCAAATCCCCAACTGCTTTGAATAGACAAAAATGCCAGAACTTAAAACCAAGGTTAGAGGGTTGCCTAGGTGGCTCAGTCAGTTGAGCATCTGACTTCAGCTCAGGTCATAATCTCATGGTTCATGGGTTCAAGCCCCGCATTAGGCTTTGCACTGACAGGGCAGAGCCTGCTTCAGATTCTCTGCATCTTTCTCTCTCTCTGTCAGTTCCCTGCTTATGCTCATTCTCACTCAAAAATAAACAGACATGGGGCTCCTGGGTGGCTCAGCTGGTTGGGTGTCTGACTTTGGCTCAGGTCATGATCTTGCGGTTTGTGGGTACAAACCCCATGTTGGGCTCTGTGCTGATGGCTTGGAGCCTGGAGCCTGCTTTGGATTCTGTGCCTCCCTCTCTCTCTGCCCCACCCCTGCTGGTGCTCTGTCTCTCAAAAATGAATAAAGGTTAAAAAAAAAAAAACAAGATTAGAAATAATTACCTTTGAGCAAAATCACCCTGGACTCAGACCAACCTGCTGGAAGTCATTAAATTCCCAAGCAAGGCTAAAGTCTCTGATCTATACTTCTACCACAGCACATGCAGGCATGATCTCTTTGTGTTTATTTTCCCACTCTGACTACTACATTACAGTCTTTTGAACTTAATTGTGCTGCGAACTTCATCTCAGAACGCTAAGTTGGGAAAGAGGAAAAAAATGAACATCTTCAGGAATTAAGTAACAGATCAACAAAGAAGAGTTTAGTCATTTACCATTAAACTAAAAGGTTGNCTGGTCTGACAGGGGCTTCTCCGGCTCCAGGATTCCAAATCCCCAACTGCTTTGAATAGACAAAAATGCCAGAACTTAAAACCAAGGTTAGAGGGTTGCCTAGGTGGCTCAGTCAGTTGAGCATCTGACTTCAGCTCAGGTCATAATCTCATGGTTCATGGGTTCAAGCCCCGCATTAGGCTTTGCACTGACAGGGCAGAGCCTGCTTCAGATTCTCTGCATCTTTCTCTCTCTCTGTCAGTTCCCTGCTTATGCTCATTCTCACTCAAAAATAAACAGACATGGGGCTCCTGGGTGGCTCAGCTGGTTGGGTGTCTGACTTTGGCTCAGGTCATGATCTTGCGGTTTGTGGGTACAAACCCCATGTTGGGCTCTGTGCTGATGGCTTGGAGCCTGGAGCCTGCTTTGGATTCTGTGCCTCCCTCTCTCTCTGCCCCACCCCTGCTGGTGCTCTGTCTCTCAAAAATGAATAAAGGTTAAAAAAAAAAAAACAAGATTAGAAATAATTACCTTTGAGCAAAATCACCCTGGACTCAGACCAACCTGCTGGAAGTCATTAAATTCCCAAGCAAGGCTAAAGTCTCTGATCTATACTTCTACCACAGCACATGCAGGCATGATCTCTTTGTGTTTATTTTCCCACTCTGACTACTACATTACAGTCTTTTGAACTTAATTGTGCTGGGAAATTCATCTCAGAACGCTAAGTTGGGAAAGAGGAAAAAATGAACATCTTCAGGAATTAAGTAACAGATCAACAAAGAAGAGTTTAGTCGTTTACCATTAAACTAAAAGGTTGTTTGGGTATAATTTCAGAAAGAATTGATAGGAATGGGTCTAAAGTCTACTAATCTGTAATCTCATTAATTACACAGAAGGTTAAATTACACAAGATATCCATGTTCACTGAAGAAATTTTAGAAGACACAAGTGAAAAAAATAATAAAAAGCACCCAAAGTCCCACATTTACCATCAAAATAAGAGACATCTGTGCTATTATAAAGGTTGAGGAAGGAGAAACTGAAAATAATAAGTTAACTGTAGGAATCAGGTGGGAATCGTGGGACACAAACCTGTACTAGGACCTGGTGGTCACCTTGCAATAAGTGCCTGGACTTCTGTCCTCTTAGGCAAGTCCTCTGAACCTCCCTGGAATATTACAGAAGTCATTTACACATGCACAGGATAATGTGTTGTATAGGAATATTTTGTGAGACCATCTCAATAAATGAAGAAGAGGTAAAATTTAATATCCATTAGTGATAAAAACTCTCAGCATATCAGAAATGGAGGACAAATTCCTCAATCTGATTGAGGGTGTGTGTGTGTGAGGGTGTGTGTGTGTGTGTGTATGAAAAAACTCAACTAATATCATAATGGTGAAATAGTGAATGTTTTCCACCAATTTCATTGCTTCTGTTCAGTACTGTGGTGGAGTCCGTACGCATGGCAAGAAGGTAAGGACAGGGAAGGAAAAGCAAAAGAAAGGGGTAAAACTCTATTTACAGGTGGCATGACTGTATACTCAGCAAATCCAAAAACAGCAACAAAATCATAGAAGTAATAAGTTAATTCAGCAAGGTCTCACATACAAAATCATTACCTAAAAACATATTCTATATCTAAATACTAGTAACAAATGAATGGAAAATAAATTTATCTATCTATCTATCTATCTATCTATTTATAGTAGGGTTCATGCCCATTGCAGAGCCCAAAATGGGGTTTGAACTCATGACCCTGAAATCGAGACCTGGGCTGAGATCAAGAGTAAGACACTTAACTGACTGAGCCACCCAGACATCCCTGGAAAATGAAACTTTAAAAATTATGATTTACAATATCATAAAAATATCAAATACACAGAAGTAACTGTAATAAAAGATACAGAAAATTGCAGTACTTGAAAACCATGAAACACTGCTGAGAGACATTAAAGAAGGCATAAATAATGGAGAGACTTCATGTTAATGGATTTGAAAACTCAAATTATAAGATGAATGAATTTCTGAAATTGAATTATAGAGTCAATGCAATTCCAGTCAAAATCCCCAGATGTTTTTTCCCTTTGGTAGAAACGGATGAGCGGTCAGTTTTTATCAAAGCCTGTCAATAGCCAGGATAATCTTGAAGAAGAATATTTTGGAGGGCTTACATTGCTAAATTTTAATATTTACTATAAAGACTCAGTAATTAAGACAGCACAACAGGAAAGACAAATAGATTAATGGAACAGAATGGAGAGTCTAGAAGTAGACCCATATACAGACATTTGGGTTTTGACAAAGGTACCAAAGAATTAAATGGGAGAAGAAAGTTCTTTTCAATAAAATGTGCTAGAGTAACTAGACATACATATGGAAAAAAAATAGAACTTAATTTGTTCCTCTCTCTACATATACAAAAATTAAACTGAGAAAGACCATAGATCTATATGAGAGCCTAAACTATAACACTTCTACAAGAAAACATTAAAAAAAGCATTTCATGACTCTGTGGTAAGCAATCACTTCTTAAGACAAATCAAGCACTACCATGAAAGAGAAAAATTTAATAAATTGATTTTATCAATATATTTATCAATATATCACTTAAAAAGTTAAAAGGCAAGCTACTGAAAAGAGACATATTCAGAATACCTAAAGTCTCACAAATTGATAATAAAAAGAAAAGTAACCCAGTAAAAAAAAACAGGCCCTTCATAAAAGGAGCTGTATGAATGGCCAGAGAGCAGATGATTAGACACCAAGGAAGTGTGAATAACACTACAACTGATACCACACAGCCACTGCAGTGGCTAAAACTGGAAAGCATAATAATATCAAGTGTCATAGGATGGAGAACAACTAGACCTCTCTTACATTGTTGGTTAGAGTATAAAGCTGTAAAATCATTTTGGAAAACGGTTTAGCAGCCTCTACATTCACCTAATGTATGAGCCAGCAATTCCACTCCCGTGTGTGTATACAAGAAAAGTGAAAAATATGTCCATGAATAAATTTGTTCAAGAATGTTCATAGTAGCTTTATTCATTAAAGTGAAAGACTAGAAAAACCCCAAATATCCAACAATAAGAGAATGGATAAGCAAACTGTATCAAATTCATATAATAGAGTACAATTTTAGTGATAAACCCAAGTACTTAGAAATGTAACAACATGATAAATCTTAAAACCACTACCTGAATCTCAACTAGCACACCATCACTTACCCTAGTTTCATTGACTGGTCTAATCTCATATCAACCCTATAAAGGAGATAGTATAATCCATCAGTTTTAATAATGAAAAAGATTCACAGAGGAAACATAATACCCAAGATAATATTTATTCATTCATTAGTTCATTCAATATTTACTGAGATTATACAGTTTGTTAACAGGTGGTGTATTATATGCTAAGGATATAATGTTAGCAAAACTAGACACAAGATTTGAACTCAGTCCTTCCACTACACAACACTGCAAGGTACTGTGACAGGTCCTACATTAAAAAAAAAAAAGTGTAAAACACTGTTGTTGCAATTACGCTATAATACAAAGTGCTCTTATAGGTATATGCAAAGTGTTGTGTGATCTCCAAATAAGAAATGACTGCTAATTCTGCCTGAGTTGGCTAAAGCGAAACTGGCAAAGGGGCTAGCATTCAGCAGACAGACTGCTTTGAGGCACTGAGGAAGAATGGAAAGGGTTCAAGATTTGGAACTAAGTCCACCTGGTACGGATGCTGGCTCAGTATGGACATTTGTGAAATGTGAGTAACTATCCAACAGTTTAAGAGGTGGTTGTGAGAACTGGAAATAATACCTAAAGATCTAAGCACATGCAGAAGAAACTCAATTTATAGTAGCTTTTAGTTTTTGAAGAAATAGCTGGTGTTAGTCATACAGTCAATATATGTCTACTATTGGTGGTTAATCTCCAGAAAGCCTTACCCCTCAAAACAAGAATATTCGAAACTTGAATTAATTTTCAAAACTTGAAAAGCTTAAGATTAAACCCTAAACCCACAGCAATTTGCTGGCTTTGACCTCCTGCCTCATTTGAACATGATTTGTGCCCAATATACACCAGGAGGCTTGGGATTAAGTAGAGTTGGCTATCTTAGTTTGAGTGATTTACACAGGGTTAGGAGCCAGGACCCAAAAACACTTGGACTAGTGGGGATAGCAGTCACTCTGCATTGTTCCTTTTCATACAAAACCACTCAGAATATGCACTTTCTCACTGTCTCTTCTGTGCCCAGCTCATAGCAACACTCACTTTAATCTGCATGAGAAACACTATCGGTCTACAGATTCCTAGAACAGAGGCTAGTGGTAAGAAATCAATTAACCTGAGAGAGACAGCCTAGTAAGGGAGGACCAAGAAGGCAGAATTTTCTCAATACACAGAGGCTCTTCCTGTGGCGCCTGCATCCAAGATTTTAATATAGATAATGAAATAGGCTCAGCATCTCTTCGGATGGCCCAGCAGGTGAGCGCTGCTGAATATCAAGGCATTTACAAAACAGGAGCTCAGAAGTTATTCCCGTGGCTGAGTGGCTCTTTATTGACATTTCCAGTCAAGGTAGAATAATTACAGCAACAGGGACTGTGGCACCAACCTCTCCTAACCACATAGGTTTCTATGTGCACAGTTGACTGATGAACTGACGCAGGAGGGTGGAAGGGTGTTTACATTATTTAATCATCAGAGCAAACACTGCAAACAGCTTGACAATGAGCATGGCTTGTGGGAGAAAACAGGCTTGCACTATGTCAGCCACAAACAGGCTGTAGATAATGTTGGGCAAATTATTTAAGTTCTTCAAGCCTCAGGTCCTCACCTATAAAATGGAATAATGATGCCCTGCAGGATGCTGTGAGAGTTACAGATAATGGAGGCAAGGGCCTGGCACAATGCTTTGCATGTGCCAGACATCTAACTAGTGGTTATTCCTGTTATTGTAATTAATGTAAGGCGTAGCTATCTATAATCTGGGGGGGTAGCCAAGGAGAAGATACATGCTACAAGTTGACTGCTGTTGTTGGATAGAGGCCATGTTCAATGGCTCTTAGCCTGCTTACATGGAGTGGATTCAGGGAAGGGTTTGCTTGGGATGGGGAAGGAGGTGTGCGAATGAGAACATGTACTGGGTGAGTGGAGGGTAACAGGACAGACAAAGAGGGGAGAGAAGGGGAAATGGCTTTCAGAAAAGGCACTTGTATCTTGTTACTAGACTATAAGCTATTTGAAGGCAAGGCCTATGTTTCATTTTATGTTACTTTTAACTCTGTTTTTATTCATTCTTGCAGGCTCCATCAGACTCTACCACAACACCTGACACTCAGCAGACACTTGGTAAATGTTTACTGATATACACCTGGATCAGGCCCTGACTCT